>NW_016107875.1:425324-470316 GCF_001604975.1 Cebus imitator | reverse complement strand
TAACAAAAAAAAAAAAAAAAAAATAGCCAAACTTTAAAAACATCATTAACTACAGAACAGACTCAAGTTGAAATTTATAAGTGTTAAGGTTTGATATCTTTACTTCCTTGAGAGATCATTTGATTAATTTACCTGGCTTCCTGGTGTGTCTGATGAGATCATATTTTACATGCCTTCATGGAAGTGGCTGAGGGATTCAAGTTTAGAATATTACAAACGAAATTGGGACGGGAATTCACCAGCTGCTGAATTATAAGGTGAGTGATAGGATTTAGTATTGAAGCTACTTTTTTTGCCATAACTTAAAAATCTCCTTTCCCAAAATGGTTATAGATTGAGGGTGGCCTAATTAGGCCCAGGAGACATTATACATGTTGAAAAGAAATATTTTGCAGTTTGCAAAAAATTTTTAGGTGTTATTCATAGTCCTGGCCTTTGGCTACCCCCAGGGCCCGGTCTACATAGGTCTCAGGGTCTACGGTCTCAGCTGCTCTGCACTGGCCTTCACATCTACAAGTGCAGCTGGCCACCAGCTGGCCACCATCTAATCCCTAGCTCTCTAGTAACTGTACACCAGGGTTTTTCTGGAAATTAGGACCAGTAAGCTCACCAGCCTCATTACTGCCATCCTTGGTTACCACCCCAAATTTAAGGGCCCCCTGAGCCAGTTACAAATTTATTGCTTTTCAGCTGCAAACCTTTTCATTGTTTGCTCTAAAATGGAGCTGGGTCCTTTAAACTTTTCTCCTTTGCAGCAGGTACACTGTTAAGCTTTGTCAGTAGAAGGTGTTGGAGAGACATGGCAGGAAAATGACTTTCTCTTTTTAGTTCTGCTGTTTCCTATCTGCTTATTGCTCCTATGGTATGGCTGCTAACAGCATGTGTGTGTATATATATATGATGGGGGGGGGTTCCAGGGTACTCACCTATAGTGAGTTTCACCAACCTCCGTAGGAAGAATCTTGTGGGTACGCTAGCGGTTGGCTTCCCCACCTAGGCCTGCCAGCCTAGGGGTGTTTTCTGTTTTCTAGTGTGATAGGCAAAGTAATGGCTCCACATATGTTCATGTCCTGATCTCTAGAAGATATGATTAGGTTTTGTCACATGGCAAGGAGGAAATACGGTTGCAGATGGGAATAAAGTTGCTCATTAACTGACCTAAAGATAAAGAGATTATTCTGGATATCTGGGTGGACCCAATGTACACAAGGGTCCTTTAAATGTGGAAGATGGAGACAGAACATTCAGTCAGGTAATGAGAAGTGACCATAGAAGTGACTTTGGAGTGCTGCAGTGTGGGGACTCATCCTGCCACTGCTGACCTTGAAGATCGATGGGGGCCATGAGTCAAGGATTGGGCTTTCTGGAAGCTGAAAAGGACAAGGAAGAGGGTTCTTGCCTGGAGCCTCCAAAAGGAACCCAGCACTGTCAGCACCTTGATATTATACCGGTGGATCTTATGTTCAGCTTCTGACTTCCAGGATTGTAAGAGAATAAGTCTGTGTTGTTTGAGGTTTGTGGTCATTTGTTAGAGCACCCACAAGAAACTGACAGCACCACTTTTGACTGTGGCTTCCTGCCCATCTGCACCCTGGGTGGGAGTTTTGTGCTTGTGTAACTGTGGACCAACTCTCACCAAGGGCAACCAGCGAGCTTCTCTGCCATCTCTGGGCTGCAGCCATGCCTTCTCCATGAGGTTTGAACCTCCCTTTTCAAGTTTGTCTTTTCCTGCAAACTCTTCCTCAGCCTTTTTTTTTTTTTTTTAAAAACAGACTGAATCTTGCTCTATTGCCCAGGCTGGAGTGCAGTGGCATGATCTCAGCTTGCTGCAATCTTCGCCTCCCGGGTCCAAGCGATTCTTATGCCTCAGCCTCCTGAATAGCTGGGATTATAGGTGTCCGCTACCACACCTGGCTAATTTTTCTATTTTTAGTAGAGACAGGGTTTCACCTTGTTGGCCAGGCTGGTTTGAACTTCTGACCTCAGGTGATCCGCCTGCCTTAGCCTTCCAAAGTGTTGGGATTACAGGCATGAGCCACCACGCCTGGTCCTGGGTATTCTTTAGTGCTACTTTTTACCCCATATGTAGGTCATCTCCTGTTATAATGAATACCTCTTTATATTCAACTTTCCCTGTTCAGTTTTTGTGGGATTTGTCTCCAGACCGTAACTGATCCACTCTTTTGATCAAATATCCTCTCCTAGATTCTCATTCCCACACTGCCTCATGCTTCCTCACCACTGACCCAACATCTTGCTTTCTTTTCACCTGGGCCACTCCATGCCTCCTTTTGATAACCCCTTCCCTATTCTTTAAAATAAAATTCTGCTCCCTTGAGCCTCATGCTATCTAGAAACATTGCTCTCCTCTTTGCCGTCACTCATTCACCCCCTGGTCACTTCACCTCATGTGTTAGAAACTGGCATCCATCCTCTGCTTCCTCTCCAGTGCAAATTCCACAGCTGTCGCAGGTGATTTGGACACTGTGGATCTCACCCAGCGCTCTAGGCTCAAAATTCTTAGACCTTGACTCATGTATAGTTTCTTATGACTGATGAAGCAAATTACCACTAGTGGCTTAAACTAGTGGCTTAAAGCAACAAAAATTTATTCTTTTACAGTTCTCGAAGCCAGAAGCTCAAAGTGTCTCATGGACTAAAGTCGAGATGTGGTCTAGATTGGTTCCTCTGGCGGCTCCAGGCGGGAGTTTCTTCACTGACATTCCCTGGCTTCTGGAGGCCCCCCTGCATTCTTTGGTTTGTCAGCTCTTCCTCACAACACTCCAACCTCTTGCTTCTGTCATCACATTCCCCTTGACCTTTATATTGGTCTGGATTCTCCAGAGAAACAGAACCAATAGGAGAGACGCCTATTTATAAAGGGATTTAATATAAGGAACAGGCTCACGTGCTTATGAAGGCTGAGAAGCCCCATGGTCTGTGTTTGGCAAGTTGGAGACCCAGGACAGCTGACAGTATAGTTTCAGTCTGAGTTCAGAGGCCTGAGAACCAGAAGATGGTATAATTTTCAGCCAAAGTATGAGCCTGAAGGCGGGAGAAGTTTGATGTCCCAGCTTGAAAACAGGCAGAGGGAGTGAATTCTCCCTTACTGAGACTTTTGTTCTATTCAGGCCTTCAATGGATTGGGTGGGGCCAGCTCACATTGGCGAGGGCAATCTGCTTTACTTAGCCTACAGATCCTTATGTTACCCTCATCTAGACACAGCCTCTCAGAAAACCCAGAACGATGTTTAAACAAATAGCTGGGTACTCATAGCCCAGGCAAGTTGACTCATAAAATTAAACATGATCTTGACCTACTGCATTAAACATAAAAGGCTTCTTGTCTCCCTCTTATGGGGACCCTTACGATTACATTTAGGGCCCATTGGGTAATCCAGGCTAATCGTCTCATCCCAAAGTCCTTAGCTTAATCACATTTCCCCTTGCTTTGTAACATAACACATTCACAGGTTCTGGGGATTAGGATGTGGCTATCTCTTGGGGGGCCATTATTCAGACTATTGCAACTTGAAAGACCTTCATCTTTTTTATGCTTAAGACCACAGCTTGAACCTTGCTATTGTTCTCCAGTATTCTACCCTCTGATACAGTCTCTCACCATTCCAGATTTCTTAGCTGCTAAATTCCACTGTTCCCGTCATTTGCTCTCATGGAGGTGTTAGCTCCTTGACAGCTTTAAAAAAATTTTAAATAGTATCTATTTCTTTCTCTGTGATTCATCATATATACATGTCTTTTGTCAATATATTAAATTCTTTTACCCCTTGTTGCTCATAGATGGTTTGCAAAGAGCTCCAAATGTATATATTAATATATCAGATTGGAAGCTCACATGTATAGAGATGAAATTGCAAAGTGGGGTGTGATTCAGAAACATGCAGGACTGTGAAAATGGAAGATGGGAACATGGTGTTGCTACTCCCAGTTCCTGCATCTGTGATCATATCAATGGGAGTTAGAAATTAGGAGAGAAGGGAGTTTTTCAGAGATTGCTGTTATTGTACTGTGAGTTCCAACTCTGTCAAGAGTCAGGAATGGGGGAATCCTTCATCTAAAGAGGGAGGGACGGGCCGGGCGTGGTGGCTCAAGCCTGTAATCCCAGCACTTTGGGAGGCCGAGGCGGGTGGATCACGAGGTCAAGAGATCGAGACCATCCTGGTCAACATGGTGAAACCCCGTCTCTACTAAAAATACAAAAAATCAGCTGGGCATGGTGCTGCGTGCCTGTAATCCCAGCTACTCAGGAGGCTGAGGCAGGAGAATTGCCTGAACCCAGGAGGCGGAGGTTGCGGTGAGCCGAGATCGCGCCATTGCACTCCAGCCTGGGCAACAAGAGCGAAACTCCGTCTCAAAAAAAAAAAAAAAAAAAAAAAAAAAAAAAAAAAAAAAAAAAAAAAAAAAAAGAGGGAGGGACTTCCACAAGACCAGCTTGAGAGTTTGTTATGCATCCTCTGCGTTTGGGAAACAGTGTACACTGGGGACTGACTCCATCCTGGAAAATACAAAGGTCAAGAAATGGCTACTTTGATGGCAAAACAAGAGTGGTGGCTATGCTGGAGGGCCTGCATTTCCCACGTTTTTCAGAACTAAGCGTGTGTAGATGCCTGCCATGGACCGACAGCCATGCGAAAGAGAAAGCCAGTGGGATTGTCTTGACATCAATCCAGTAGGGTCATCTGGAGGAGGAAGAAACCTCATCAGACAAAAGCCAAAGATACCACCAGACATGAGTTGAGGAAGAAGGAAGCGACTAGTTGGAATAGTTCTTGCTCTCAAAGGAGTGGCAGGTGAGAGATCGTTAAGGATGGAAATGAAGGATTCAGAGTTGGCCAGGGAGTTACACCAGGGAGCTCAGGTCCCAGAGTCACTGCCTGGAGGAGAGCCGTGCAGGACAGTGCCCACAGCACGCTGTGCATGGGTGAGAAATGATCTTCTATTGTGTTTAGCCCCTGGGGCTTATTAGTTAACACAGTGTATTATAGCCTTGTCATATGTTCCCACAAACGGCATACTCATTCTACCTCAGAGGGTTGTGAGAAAAATGGGATGGTGTGTGGAGGGCCTGGTGCGTGTTGAGCCCTCAGCAAGTGTTCGTCTCCCTCCCTCCCGTGAGCACACACCAAGGGCCAGCCTGTGTTCTGAGATGTGTCTGTAGCAGGGAGCTGGTCCTTGTTTCCAGGAAGCCAGTTGAGGTCCTTCGAGCACCATCTCCTGATTGTTGGTTTGTCTTTCTTATTCTTTCTAATTTGGGTTCCAATTTTAGGTTTATCTACAGATGTCAACAGAAAGCAGCACCTTGGTATTGTGCCCTATCTGGATTAAGCCAATCCCTTCTCGGCTTCACTTCTAGGGTGGTTTCTATTTGTTTGCTTTCTTCCTGGCTTGCTTTTTGGCCAGGAAGAAAGGCACTTGCCTAAAAATATGGGGATGCTACAATATGTCTACGAGGATTTGTGATTTTGTTCATTCAACAAGTTTTTATTGTACATCTTCTGGGAACCAAGCAGAAGTTCTGGGGCTAGAACCACAGCAAAGAACAATAGAGACATGATGGTGCTTCCATAAAACTCAGGGCAGCCGTGGGGGTGACAGAGACAGAAAACCAAGCAGGAGGGCACTGAGCCCATACTAGGAGGGCTCCTAGAAGGACACAGTGTCTAAGCTAAGGCCTGAAGCAGGAGGTATAGGCAAAGAAGGGAATGCAGGGTGCTGGGGAGCAGAGAGGGAGCAGGGGTTGGAGCAGGAGGTATAGGAGAGGACAATGGAATAATGTTATGTGTGTTTCCATCTTTATCCAAATAGTTCTGCCTTCCTGTTGTTGAACAGGTACGTGGTAATGATAATACGAAAATTCTGTATGTAGAATTCACTCTCATAGCATTTCTGAATGAGAGGCAGTACTCATTTATGGGCTATGATATAGTTGGGCTGTGTCCTGACCAAATCACAACTTGAATTGTGTCTCCCAGAATTCCCACGTATTGTGGGAGGGGTGGGGGATGGGTAACTCAATCATGGGGGCTGGTCTTTCCTGTGCTATCTTGTGATAGTAAGTCTCATGAGATCTGATGGGTTTATCAGGGGTTTCTGCTTTTGCTTCTTGCTCGTTTTCTCTTTCTGCTGCCATGTAAGAAGTGCCTTTCACCTCTCACCATCATTCTGAGGCCTCCCCAGCCATGTGGAACTGTAAGTCCAATTAAACCTTTTTTGTTCCCAGTTTTAGGTATGTCTTTATCAGCAGTGTGAACACAAATTAATACAGGTTATGAATTGGAAATCAAGATTTGGCTTAAGCATCACATCTGCTTTGAAACTTTAGTGCCCATATGAGACCTGGCTGTCTAAATGTCACATCAAACTCCTTCCTTACTGCCTCTGCTAGAGAGGCCAAAAAGCCAAATACTCACTTTTCTAGCTTCCCTTGCAGCTAACAGTGGCCATGTAAATTAATCTGGACTGTGACCCCTAAGCAAAAGTCTGCAGAGGAGACTTCTGGAAAAGCAAAATTCTCTTGATTTTTTTTTTTTTTTTTAAAGAACACAGGAGCTGATCCAGCCCTTTTGCCTTTCCTCCTTTTTTTGCTTTGAACATAGACATGATGGTTGGTGATGCAGCGGGCATATTGTGACCAAGAAGGAAAGGCCAGAAGAATTGCAGGAGAATTGGCCCTGAAATCAATGAAACTCTGACCCACCCCTTTAACCTCTTACCTCCAGACTTGTGGGTATGTTAAAAACAAACAAACAACAACAACAAACCCCAAAAAACAAAAACCTAAAACCAAATACCATTGATTTTGTTTAAATCGCTCTAGTGAATTGTAGGCAAAATAAGTCCTATTATATCAAGCTAGGCAGAAGCTGGTAGTCCTTCCTCTGAGTTCCCATCTGACATGTTACATAGGTCTGCAATTTCATTCCCACTGAGTATTTGTTAACTTTTGCCTGTCCGACTTTCCCAATACTGTGAATTCCTTGAGGTCAGGGACTGTGTTATTCACTTTGGTGACCCCAAATCTACCACTATGCCTGGCAATGTTATCTGCTTGCTAATGTTTTGTTATACTTAGTAATGCTTAGTGAACAAGTGAATGGCTGACTGAATGTGGTGATGTGAAGGGTGATGTGGGGGAGGAGTCATTAGTGGCCATGAGACCAGTGAAGGGAGTTTAGCAGTGAGAACCCAGGAAAGAGGTGATGAGAGCTCAGGCTACAGAAAGCAAGACCATCTCAGGGAAGTGAAAGGGATTGGTTCAGAAGCAGAAGAGACAGGACCTGGCAGGCTGAGGGTAACCGTGAAGGAAAAGAGGGGCTCAAGGATGGCTGGAAGATCCGTACTGTGTGTTGGATTTGGGCACGCACTGTTCCTGTGATTTTGGGCAAGCTCTTCAAACATGTCGGTGCCTTTGTCACCTCATCTGAAAAACAAGGATAACAGTAATGTGCACTTGTTAGGCTTGCTGTGGGAAGCAAATGACTTGGTATGTGTAAATTGCTTATAACGGTATGTTGAGAAAGATTAAGTTTACTCTGCCCCTGTGGCTCCCTTGTGGAGAATACCTTTTAGTTTGTGGTTAGTGGTTGGCGGGTAACAGCTGCTCCCTTGGTATGTTTTTGAGTTGTGAGTAAATACAGAACACCTGTTTATTAATAAGAATCACCTGTTTAAGAGAGAATAAATAAGCGGATCAGAATCTGCTTGGGGCCTTCAGCCCTTCTGGAAAGCTGTCAGCCCCTGAGGCTCTCAGGTCAGTAGGCTGCTGCCCCCTCTCCCCCCACACTCCCCACCATAGTTCCACTTTGCTGTTCTAGCTGGGTGACTGCCTCTCATTGCCTTCAGCACCGCCGGGGTGGGGGCCTCCCCGGCTGAGCTGGTACTTGGTAACAGTGCCTGGTGCAGAGTAAGTTCAGGCTGTGTTTTCAGTTACCATCATCACCATCACTGATATTGGGGCAGGATGGCAGGAAAATGGGGAGACTGTTGAGAAAGGAGCATGAAAGTGAGCAGGATGGGCACTCAGGCGGAATGAAGAGGAAGAGGTAGTTCAGAAGCAGTGACTTTCAGATGCTAAATACTTCCTCTCTGCCTTGGAAAGGAAGATTTCATTTAAAGTGGGAATGAAAGTCATTTAATGAGCTCAAGAGGAATGGGATTAGGGACAGCCTGTTTTTATTCAAGGCTTGTGTCAACGGGTTATGCTGCTTTGATTATTGTTTTAAACATGTCCCAGGTGGCTTGGGGTGAGAAAAGAAGGGTTGAGGATGCTCATTTTTAATGTGAAGCTTTGTAAGCTCTTCTGGGGCGCAGTAGGAATCTCAAGAGGGTTGTACCTAACAGATTTCTGCAACAATTAATGAAGCCCAGCAGCAAGAATATCATAAGAGGCACAGTATGAGGGCCATTAGCCTTGAGGCCATGGAGGATCCTGTGAGATTAGGCAGGACAAAATGGCAGGGCAGAAACCACACTCAGAGGACTGCGGCCAAGGGCCACGGGCGAGCTTCCATCAAACAGTGAATTCCCACTTACGACATGCCTAAGAGGGTCCGTATTTCACACGTTACTTTCATCCTCTTGATTTCCCTGCAAGAGTGGGCTATTATTTTGCCCACTTTCAGAATGGGAAAGCTGAAGATTGAAGAGATTAAGCAATGTTTCCAAGATCCACCAACCCAGAAGAGGTAAGACTAGGATTCAGGCCGCGCCTGGCTACCAAAATGTGGCTATTTTCTTCTCACTGTGTTGTACCATGTTAACCCTGCCCTGCAGGACATGTTATTTGGTGAATTTTTGTCTCTGTATTACAGGAGGTGTTTTGCAGCTCATGCTCAGTCTGGAAGTTTACTTGCTGGAAACAGCAGCATGTAAACACTAAATCGCAGGCTGAGGATAGATAAACACTCCATCATTGCTAAATCACAGGCTGAGGATGGAGGCCCCAGAGGGAGGCATGGCTGCAATGCAGGGAGGAAAACCTCACACTGCATCTGATGGTTAATGTTATGTGTCAACCTGGTGCCCAGATATTTGGTCAGGCATTTTGGGTGTTTCTGTGAGGGCACTTTGGGATGAAATTGACGTTGAAATCTGTAGACTGGGTAAAGCAGATTGCCTTCCCTGGTGTAGGTGGGCCTCATTCAATCAGCTGAAGGCCTAAATAGAACAAAAACTGGGACTGTCCCCCAAGTCTTTCTGAAGGAAATCAGACCCTCCTGCTTGATTTCCACCAAACCAGGATAGTGGCTTTTCTCTGCCTGCAAGACTTGAACGGCAACACTGGCTCCTCCTGGGTCTACGGCTTGACTATGACTCTCCCTGCTACCTGGCTTGTCAGCTTCCATAATTGCACAAGCCAGTTCCTTATAATAAATCTCTTATAATAGAGTCTGTCTACCCTATTGGTTCTGTTTCTCTGGGGAACCCTGATGATACGCTGCGGTATACTATGTGTATATGCCAACAAGCGGTGGTAAAGCAAGAAAGTACCTTTCCCTTCAAAATGGAGAGTTTTTACAGAAATATGTGCACTTGGAGCAGATATTAGTTATCCCTTGCATTTAGTGTTATGGACCTTGGTTCAAGGAAAGGAGCAAGTCAGGGGGACAGGCACTGATGAACAGGGCAGTTGACAGCTCTTTTTCTCGGGCCCCGGAAGTACTACCACCAGACTTCCATCACAGCCCCTGTGAATGCTCTGTTGACCATGCTGGTGACAGATGACCAGTCTGGAAGCTCTGCCTCCCTCCTGGCCCCGGAATGAAGACAGACAGGGAAAGGGCATGTGTTGCATGGAACAGAATCTGCAGAAAATACAAAACCAAAGAAAAGAAAGACATTTCCTTTAGCCATATCTGGCTAAAGCTTTTCATCAATTCCAGCAAGGAGAATTTGGAAATTAATATAAGTCCACCCCACTACAGATTATTTATCTTTTAGTGTCTATCATTATGATTGATAACTGTAATGATAATTATGAGCATGAATTGAATGATTGCTATGTTTCAGCTGCTGTGCTAAGTACTTTCAGGATATCATCTCACTGAACCTTCCACTAAATGAAGTAGATCCCATTATTATCCCATTGTACAGATGGGAAAACTGAGACCCAAAGAGATTCATTGACTTTACAAGATCACAGAGCTATTAAGTGGCTCAATCAAGGTTTCACCCAGGCAATGTTATATTAGAACGTCTATGCTCTTAATCTAATTCCAGAGAGTGAATGTGGTTATTCTCATCTGGTTCTTCTGGCTGGGTTCCTAAAGTTAAAGAACCCTCTTCAGTTCTTGAATAAGGTGGCCCCCAACTGACAACTGCAGTCAAGATTTGAGTGTCCAGACTGGACTGAGGAGGTGCACAGCTTGCCTATTAAATGCTGCCTTAGCCAAGCTTGTCCCCAGCCAGGTGAGTCATCTTTTCAGGTGGCAGTTCCCACTCACAGTAACATTTGCTGCTTCTTAGGATATCAGAATTGTAATCAAACCACCTTTAAGTAAACAGGCTTTGGTTTCAAATTCTTGTTCTTTTCCTCAAGCTGGGTAGTCATGGGTAAGTGACCTAAACTTTTACAGCCCCGATCTTTGTTATCTGTCCAGCAAGACTTCTAACATTGTCTCATCGATCATTGTGAGGACTATTTAAACATGGCTCAGGCATCGTACACTGCCTGGCACTTGGACGGTACTCAATGAATGTTCATCTCCCAGAGCTTTACCTTCTTGGTCTTGTACCCTTCACCTACCATCGCTTCAGACTTGGAGACATCTTAGGGTTTTTTTTCAATGTGTATGAATGAAATTCTTCAAGCAAACAGACATTGTTGAGCGCAAATATGATGGTACAAATATGATGCTAAGCACAGTGAATTAGGCCTCTGGTTCTCAAATATCCCTGGCTCTTGAGGTGGGGTCAGCACAGCAGGTTCCTGGTTTGTTACTGTTTTGTCCATCCTTGATGTGGGCTTACAGGGAAGGCAGGAAGCTTTGAAGAAACAGACCTGGACAGAGTCTGCGGTGTGTACTTAGGGACTGGAGTATGAGTTCTCCAAGTTCATTGCAGAGAGGCATGCACGGGCTTGATTGTGTGGACTGGTATCTCACACCCCACGGTGTGACTTTTGAGAAAGACCTTCCTAGTATGCAGGAAAAAGAATTAGAGATTTCTGCAACTTGGAGGTGGCAAGGATGGTGTTCTCTTCAGTAGTAGGAGGGAAGCATCAGGATAAAGAAGTTTCTGTAGTCCCTGATTGCCATTTTACTTTCTCTCCTGCTTATTATTTCATAAGGCTGCAAAGGGATGTGGCAGACTCTTGAGTCCTCCATGAAGTGGAGACAGGACAGCACTTGCTATGAGGGCTGCCTGGATGACTTGTGGTTGTGTCAGAGGTGTTTGCCCAAGAATAAGCTGTTTGCTCTTCATCCTGACATCTGCTAAGCCCAGGTGCTGGAGCTATTTTTGGTAGTTGACTTCGGGGATTACTTTCTACTATCCCCAAGCAGATCTCATAAGCCTATAATCGCCGTGAACCTCTGTGTGTCTGTGTGCGTGTGTGCGCGTACTGGGCCGCATGTGTGTTTCATAAGCTTGCTCACTGATAATAAGCCAGATTTAGAGTCTTAAAAAAACTCCCTATCTGATTTTCCACACTTTCTGATGACCGCTAGTTCCTCTTTAATCACCAGGGGATAAAGTATTTGAGGAAGAGAATTGTTCTGAGCAATGTCTGGTCTAATGTGCGCTTCCGGTTGTACTTGGCTCTCGGGGTTCCTAGGGTGAACAGGCAGACTGTAGAGGAGCCGAAGGAACATCTGGAAAGGACATCCTGCAGTTTAGCACTTCTCGTAATGCCAAAGTTCTTCTGCTTCAGAAATGAACCATAAGACAAGTCATAAGCCAGGCCAAGAAGGGAAAAATAGCTGGAAAATAGGGAAAATTGAAAAACAGAAAGTAGATTTTTTTTCTGAGACAAGGTCTTGTTCTGTCACCCAGGCTGGAGCGCAGTGGTGCAATCATGGTTCGCTGCAGACTTGAACTCCTGGCCTTAAGTGATCCCCTACCTCAGCCTCCCAAAGTACTGGGATTACAGGCACAAGCTCCTGCATCTGGCTGAAAGTAGATTTAAGTAGTTAAAGTACATGTTTCTCAGTTAGATACGAGAAAGAATTGTCTCCCCGCAGGCTCAGAAATCATGAATATGATCCTAAGGCAGTGTAAGGCCCCTTCTAAAAGATGCTATTAACAGCAGCAGCAGCAACAACGACCATGACATTTTAAAAGGTCTTACCTCATACCAGGCACAGTGCCCCAGCCAATACTGCATGATTCATTTAGTGGTTATTGTGTCTCTCTCATATATGCAGTCTCAACCCCATTGTACACATGTGGAAATGGAGGCTCATGGTTTAAGCCCCTGGCTCAAAATCACAAAGGGACGCATGGTGGCACCGAGCTTCAAATGCAGGTCTGACTCCAATTCCCTAGATTGTTTTCTTTCTCTGATTTTTATTAATAGGCTCCAAAGCAGTGTCAGTGTGAGATAATTTGGGGGTAGAATCCATATTGCCTATTTTGCAGAGTAGTTATCCAGATACATGAAATTGCCTGTGTGAAAGCACTTTAAGGAGCGTGCAATACTGTTCAAGTATAAAGAGCATCATCACCATCGTCAATCACCATCATCGGGGCCACTTAATTGCTCCCTCTACCAGTGGATTCTTATGGTATTTCCCATATCCCGTCACTAGGGGGAGGCAATAGACAATGCATATAAGCAAACTTAGTTTTGGAAGGAAAGTGTATTTTTCTCTTAAGTGATGCTGAGAGATTTAAAATAAATAAGCAAAGGTTTGTATTAGGGACTGGCAGCCATTCCCATCAAGGTTTGATCTTGTGCTTTTGTTGAAGTGTTTCCCTGAAGGCATCTTCGTCTATCACAAATACTTTTGAACAGTGGGTATTGCCCAACAAATGAATGCATGATACTAAAAGCCTGACATCAACTATTGTTTCCTTGTACCTGCTTCTTGCCTTCTTTCCCCACGGTGACTCTGCCTGTGATCATTTCTGCTTTCTTTGAGGTGCAGTTTTTCCTTTATTCTCCCGATTCCATTTTACTGCGGACCGTGTTTGTTGGTCATCTGAGAAACAGCCAGTAAGCATGTTTCTGATCTCTCCTGTCCCTTAATGGTGCTGCCCTGGGGTATCTTTGGCTCCCACAGAATCTCTTCCTCAGTCTGGGGGGTCCTGAGGTGACCTTCTTGGCTCTTGTATTCAGACCATTCTGACTATTTTTTTTTTTTTTGAGACAGAGTCTTGCTCTGTCACTCAGGCTGGAGTGCAGTGGCACAGTCTTGGCTCACTGCAACTTCTGCCTCCTGGGTTCAAGCAATTCTCCTGCCTCAGCCTCCCAAATAGCTGGGATTACAGGCACCCGCCACCATGCCTAGCTAATTTTTGTATTTTTAGTAGAGACAGGGTTTCACCATGTTGGCCAGGCTGGTCTCCAACTCCTGACCTTGTGATCTGCCTGCCTTGGCTTCCCAAAGTGCTGGGATTACAGACATAAGCCACCATGCCCGGCCCATTCTGACTCTTTCTACATCGTTCTCATTCACACTTTTCTTCCTATGGTGGTGATGATGTCTTCTCTTTCCATCCTTGTAGAATTCCACATCTGCCTTCATTTCTTTCTAGGTGGAAAGGATGTTGGACTAGGAATTCAAGTCCTGTAAGTACTTACGAGCTAGTTGGCCTTGAGATGCAGGAGGACCCCACTGAGCCTTTGTTTCGAGGGAAATTATAACATGTCTCCTTCCCAGGTAAAGGACTATTTATTTTGTAGCCTAAATTAATTGGCCTAGGCTGTTCATGTACAGTTATCTAAATAGTCCATCTTCTTTTCCATTTTGAGTATTTCTGTGGGTCAGTCCCAAGGTTCTCATAAAGAAGCCCTCTCTTGTGGTGGCTGTACTGTTCCACCAGGTGCAAGCGATCCACAAGACAAAGCAGATTTTGCTGTGGCTTCTCTGGAAACCAAAGCTTATATGGGGTTCTGTCTTAGTTCATTAGGGCTGCTATAACTAAGTACTATAGACTAGATGGTTTATAAACAACAGACATGTATTTTTCACAGCTCGTGGGTCTAGAAGTCTGAGGTCAGGGTGCAGCATGACCAGGTTCTGGCGAGGCCAGCCCTCTCCTGGGTTGCAGGCTGCTCAGTTCTCTTTGGACCTTGGCATGGGGGAAAGAGAGCAAGAGCAAGAGTGAGAACAAGAGGGACAACTCTCTGGGTCCCTTTTATATGGGCGTTAATCCCATTCATGTGGGCTCCTCCCACATGACCTGTTTACCTCCCACAGGCCCCACCTCCTAGTACCATCACACTGGGGATTAGGATTTCTGTGTATGAATTTTAGGGACACAAACATTCATTCTGTAACAAGCTCTGTTGCCAAAGGGAAGGGCAGCTCTCTCACCTTAGTGTTGCCTTCTGCTGGAAGGGCCCCAAAGCAGTGTTGTTTGAACTTCCGGGAGCTAGAGTTCCCATTCCTCTTCTCTCTCACCTGCAGGGCTGGCTGGAGGTGGGTTCCTGTAGTATCCCCCATGCTTTCTTTTTTTAATAACTTCTGTTCTCCTTTAACAACCAAGGACCAAACCATTGTGCTCAACTCCCCCTTTCCTTAGAATGAGTGTTGCCTTCCTACACCCTTCTGAAAATAGACTATTTGCCAGGCCTGCCTGAATATTTTAAAGCCCATCAGATGAAAAATCTTGAGTTCTTCCCAGGAGACTTTCCATGCATGTTTCCTGTTGTCAGCCCTGTCCCTGTGGCTCCTGAATATATCTAAATCCCAGTGGAGAGCTCTGGCTGAAGACAAGATCTCTCTGTTTTAGTTAAAAAGAGTTCCAATGTCATAACTATTCTCCTCTTGTCTTATCCTTCATGGCTCTGCTTCCTCCTTCAGCATTTCAACTTCGATTTCTTTCTTTCATTTTCAATACCACCATAAGGTGTTTAAAACTGAAGGTGTGTCAAAATGACACAGGATTTGCTTCAAGGGGCTCCCCTGGACAAATTTCAGACAACTTGAGAATCAACATTAGTAATAACAGTTATGAGTGATAACTCATTGCATTAAAAAAAACCTATGCATCTGTATTTATACTACATAAAAGGCAAGGGGAGAAGGGAAACTCTTTCTTTGTAGAAGAATGTCAGTAGGAATGTAGAATTACAAAAGCACCATTTTCATCCACCATGGTGGTTGAAATAATTATTGTAATATTATTACAATTATTTTTATTATTTTTTATATTTTTTTAATTATTACATAGTAGTAGTAGTTCAGGCAAGAATTATTAGTGGATTCTAAAACCATTGGCTGAATCATTGTTGGGGAAGAGGATGTTCACGGTCTCAAAGTATCATCCCATAGATCACTAACTAATTACAAAGCATCATCCCATAGATTACTAACTAATTACAAAGCATCATCCCATAGATTACTAACTGATCACAAAGCATCATCCCATAGATTACTAACTGATCACAAAGTATCATCCCATAGATTACTAACTGATTACAAAGTATTATCCCATAGATTACTGATTACAAAGTATCATCTCATAGATCACTGATTACAAAGCATCATCCCATAGATCACTAATTACAAAGTATCATCCCATAGATCGCTAACTGATCACAAAGCATCATCCCATAGATCACTAACTGATCACAAAGCATCATCCCATAGATCACTAACTGATCACAAAGCATCGTCCCATAGATCACTAACTGATCACAAAGCATCGTCCCATAGATCACTAACTGATCACAAAGCATCATCCCATAGATCACTAACTGATCACAAAGTATCATCCCATAGATCACTAACTGATCACAAAGCATCATCCCATAGATTACTAACTGATTACAAAGGGAAAAGAGAACTTGTATGGTGGAGAAATTTGGCAGACACCGCTATAACTAAGTGATCAAACTTAACATCAATTATAGACAAATCATCATTATGGCCTCTGGTGTGACACATGAGGACACAACACCACCTGCATAGAATTCCTGCCAAAAATGTTGAATTTGAATCTCATCAAGAAGAAACAACCAAATAAACCCAAATTGAAGGCCATTCTGAAAAACAGCTGGCCTGGATTCTTCAAACAGTCAGTGTCATAAAAGACAAAAAGTCTGGGAACTATCCCAGATTAAAAGAAACTAACAAGACATTCAACTAACTGCAATGTGTAATTGATGATTGGATTTTGGATCCTGGAGAAAAATTTGACTCTAAGGAATATTATTAGCATAAGTAAGAAAATTTAAATGTGGACTCTAATAGTATTACATCAATGTTAAAAATCATAATTTGGTTAATAAATAAAAAAATGAAAATTAAATGTAATATTCATTATTTATGCATGTGTGTTTCAGACAAATAAATACCTGTGTTGTTTTAAAAAATCTCTATATCTGATGGGCTGGCACAACTTATGGGCTGATCCTTACTCAGTCCTTCTCTAGTCTTCCCTCTCAATTTTCTTTCCTTTACTTTTCTGTTGGAGGATATTAACACAGAAATAAGGGAACATAACCAAGAAATGGCCATTTGAAGGGTACCATTATTAACTGGTGTTTCCCTTTGAGACAATTGTGGTAGACAAAGCCTTTCATGGCCAGAGCCACTTCTGTTTTTGTTGGACAAGTGCTTACATGACACTAGCTTGAGTTATTTTTACTTCCTTTGGGTTCTGATGGTTGATTTATATGAAAAGCACAGAATTTCCTGTCTTTGCTCTTTCTAGCTCTGTATCCAGGGCAGGAGCCTGGAATCAGGAGGCTCCATAAAAGGGTCATGTGGATTCTGTAGCTTCTTGGACTAGACCACAGGCAGTGAAGCTGTCAGTTCCTTGCCAAGAAGAGAAAAGCTGTTGTTTCAGAAAAATTATTACTATTATTTATTATTATCTGAGTTCCAGCAGTCAAAATGCCTGAAGGAGCATAGGGTTGATTTCATAAACAATAGAATTGAAAAGAATGAATAATTATGTAAGTACATCCTTTCCTGCCAAATACAAATTATTTTCCTGGCTTTGGAGCCATTTCCTTGGTTTTGCTTTTTAAGTTAGGGGAAGAGATAAATTGAATTTGATGTCAGGAGTGTTTTAAAGAAAGGATCACACTGTCAGAGCCAAGGCTTAGGTCACGGGGGATGATGATAGAGACCCAGATAGGTCCGGGTGATCCTTGAGCATAGTAACCTGTATTCCCTGCCCATGGTACAGCCTAAGGAGACTACATACTTCTTAGAGTGTTTCACGGGCAGCCTGGCCCCACAGAGATGGAGAAGTCACACATGACTGGGCAATAGCTAGAGGGCTCTCATAGTATCATCCCATAGATCACTAACTAATTACAAAGCATCATCCCATAGATTACTAACTAATTACGAAGCATCATCCCGTAGATTATTAACTGATCACAAAACATCATCCCATAGATTACTAACTGATCACAAAGCATCATCCCATAGATTACTAACTGATTACAAAGCATCATCCCATAGATTACTGATTACAAAGTATCAGCCTTATTACTGAAGTCAGCCTCATGGAATCCTGATACCCCATCTTAATGCAAAGAGAATACCCAGAGGTCCTTATGCCTCCTGGAAGGGCAGCATGGGCAGAAATTAATTTCTGATTTACATAAAATTAAATAATTTTATTTAAATATTTTTATGTAAATAAATTTACTATTATATAAAATTAAATAATAACACAATAACATTTCTGATTTGTATATAATTAATGTTCTATGTTGACAGGCAGAAGCTGTGAAATTTGAATGGTTACGCCTATTGTGTTGGGTTTAGCTGGAGCCTAAATGAATGAGAAGGCACTATTCTGGTATTACCCACAGCAGACAGTATCTGAGTTCTCTTGGCTTGTTTTGGTTTAGACTACATGATTTCCCAGGACTAAAGACTGACTATTTCAGCCCAGTTCTCTTGGGATTCCTGATAGATAAAGAGGGCTACAGGTGGCTTGTGATGGGTCCTCCCTCTTTTCAGGCCTCATTGCCCATCCTCAGTCTGCACCCAGTGGCCTGAGCTGTGAGAAGATGGGTACTGTGGCTTGAATGTGTCCCCCAAAGTTCCCATGTTGGAAACTTAATCCCCAACACAACAGTGTTGACATGTGGGACCTTTCATGAATGTTGTTATTGTGGAAGTAGGTTTGGTATAAAAGCAGCTTTGGCCCTCTCAGCAAGAAGGCCTCACCAGATGCCATCCCCTCGGTCTTGGACTTTCCAGCCTCTAGACCCATAAGCCAAATACATTTCTGTTCATTATACATTGCCCAGTCAGTAGTATTCTGTTATAGTAGCGCAGGATGAACCAGGACAATGGGGATGGGTGTAAAGGCCCTGGGGGCACAGGAACCCTAGGGTGCTCACAGGAGAAGCTTACACTCAGCGCCTAAGAAGTGGGAGACTCTCTTCTACCCCAGATGGCAGGGGTACCCGCTGCACATTTTCTTTCAGTCAGGCAAAGGCTACATTTTTTTCCTGGCAGGCGGGTATGCAGAGCTGCAGTGAGCATGGAGCATGGTAAAAGGCATCATCTGCAGACGCAAGCCCCTCTCCTCTTCCCTGTCCCCTCTCACTGGCAGTTATACAATCTCTCTTTACAGTACTCAGGGCCGCCCTGGGAGGCTGCCAGCTGTGGGCACCCCTTGGTAGTTGTAAGGGAATCACACAGGCGAGTATGACCTTTGGAAATACAAGGAGGTTACTCGGGAGTCTGTAGCTTTAGGAGTCTTGGGGAGACTGGAATTCAATCTGTATCCTGTGGCTTTGAGCTTTAAATCTCAACGAATAAACTGCACATTACATGAAAGACTCATTGCTGGAGGAAACAGAATGCACCGTTTTGGAGAGGAGAGCGTGGGGCAGGGTGCCTCCTTCATCTCCAGAAGAGTGTTGTCTGTTACTAAATGGCTTAGGACAGCCATGGGAGGGCGAGCTGGCCTTTGACAGTTCTGGCCGTCTGATGAGTGGTTTATTATCAAAGACTCTTATTCCCTCTCCTCCTCCTAAGTACTCTGCTGCTCCCAGCGCTCCAGGCACCGACAGCTGGATCCTGCCTGGCTCTCCTTGCCTTTTAATGGAGGTGTAGTCCTCTTTAGACACAAACAAAGCAAGGGTCAGCTCCTAGCCCTCCAGAAATCTGGATCTGTGGTGAGGAGCCTGCTCACCAGGCACCAACCCTACAAGGAGCGTTGGGTTCAGAGCACAGATTAGCAGCCAGTTCCTTTATCCAGAAAAATGGGAATGACGTGGGGTTGGAGGAAAGCATGATGGGAGACAAGAGAAAAGGACACACACACAACATTGCAAATACGACTGCACAGGAAATCAGGAGAATAAATGAATTTGTGAATGATGAAGGCAAATGCAGTTGTGCTTTTGCCCCAACTTGTTGGCAGCTAGGACAAAAAATGAAGTACAGCTAGTGCTCGACTTACGACCACGGTCGGGACCGCAGACCAGTCGTAACATGATATGGTCGTAAGTTTAGTACGCTATATGTACAGTTGAAATGGTGCACGCGGAGATGGTAGTGCTGCCGGAAGCTGGTCTGCACTGTTGTAAGCCCAGCTGGGCAACGTTTGCGCTGCCAGACTCAGAGCAGTCGTGGCTAGCGATTGTGGTCATAAAGTCGAATGGTCGTAAGTTGCATAGGTGGTAAGTCGATCAATACCTGTATAACAATGGGAAAGAGAATTTCTATGAATAATGATAGCTAAGATCTTCCACCTTCTAGGTTCCAGGCACTGTTTAGGCACCTTACAGGATTGTCTCATTTTATTCTCACGGGTGCTCTGGGAGGAGGTGCTAGTTTAACACCTATTTTACGTATGAAGAAACAGAGAGGTAGGTTACATAACTGGGAAGTGGTGGACCGAGTCACAATTTTACTCTGACTCCAAAGCCCGACCTCAGACTCTCAACCTTATGCTATATATACTGCCTCAGCATATGGAAAAGGGGATGCATAGCTCTTTTTGTCTTCATCATCAAACCAAAATCTAGGCTGGCGTCCCCCACTGGCCCAATGGGCCAACCCTGATTTTACGCAGTTGCTGCTGTGTCTGCAGACAGAGAACAGGAAGCTTGTCTCAGGGAGCAGGTGCAGCGAGGCAATGGGAGTCGTTTCCACTCCAGGTCACTTAGAGGCAGAGGGGCAGGGAGACCTTGCTTCATTTTAGGCTTCCTAAACTTTAGGTTTTTACCTTTTCCAGTGATGAATTCAGAAGTGAGGACAGCTATGTTGAAAATTAGTATGAGGAGAAACAATTTCTCTCTCTTTTTTTTTTTTTTTTTTTTTTTTGAGACAGAGTCTCACTCTGTCATCCAGGCTGGAGTGCAGTGGCGCAACCTCTGCCTCCTGGGTTCAAGCAATTCTCCTGCCTCAGCCTCCCAAGTAGCTGGGATTACAAGCATGCACCACCACACCCAGCTAATTTTTGTATTTTTAGTAGAAATGGGGTTTCGCCATGTTGGCCAGGCTGGTATCGAACTCCTGGCCTCAAGTGATCGGCCCACCTCAACCTCCCAAAGTGCTGGGATTACAGGCATCAGCCACTGTGCTCAGCCGGAACAATTTCCTTTAATTAAGTATCATGTCATTCTATCTGACATATCTCAGGAGCCCTCGTTCTCTTGGCCTCACCAAGACTTGGGGCTTGGTCCATCTAAGCTGCTGCAGTGACACTGGCTCTGGCAAGGCTCTGATGTGGGGCTGAGGCCCTGAGTCTCTCTGCCTCCTCCCAGTGGCACTGCTGGACGTGAATGGGCATCATGCCACAAGGTGTGGCATCTGGCTCCTCCAGGGGCAATGAGTCATTTGATGTGACTCCGAAATTCAAAGTGTGACTGTGGATCACATTCTATCAATGAGAATGAAGTCAGGTAAATAAATTCCCTCTCCATTCTTCTCTTTGATGGACAATTTTTTCTGTATACAGCTTGGCTAGAGATGTCCTGTGTGGCTAAGAAGAGACACACATTGGGAATTGGCTGCATCTCTTGAAACTTGCTGAGGAGCAGTGGACAGCACTTACTCGCCATCCTTCCGCGACTTCCTTTCCTTCTTCTTCATGTTCACTGCCCGAGCACTGTACTTCCTAAGCCATTAGCCCTTAATCCTTGCCTCAGGACATGTTTTCAAGGAATTCAGGCTGACAGTGTGTTCTAACAAGGGCTTTGGAGTGAAATGTGAAAGTTTTTCTGAACTTTTCCTCTAGATTACTGTCCTATTCCATTCAGTTTTAAGGGAAGATGACTTTGGTTCATGGATTAGGCTGTCCACGAAGCAGAGCCCTGTGGCTCTGATGTGAGAGATATATACTTGCTTGCGGGCCTGATCTCTCAACCTCAAACGCTCGACCTTATGCTATATATATTTTAAGTACCAATTTGTTGTTTACCAGATGAACATGAGAACAGCACAGACTCACTTCCCTCCAGCTATCCAAGTGGCCATGTACGTTTCATGGAAAACCAGGATGAGAACAGATTGATGCATTTGGAGTCAAAGACTGCTAAATGGGTTCTTTTGGAACAGAGGCTCATCCGGTCTCTCCATGGCAAGTTTGATTGGGATGAACTGTTTCATTCCTTGCTACTTACCTGGTCCTGCCTTGACAGCCATATCTCTTCTCTTTTATCTCTGCCCTGATAGGTGTGCCCTCTGCCTTCACACATGATTATACTGAGATGATCCAGATTCCTCTGGCTGAGCCTTGTGTCTTTCCTTCCTAAAAAGCTAAGTGGGCTCAGCCATGGAGGACTGAATATCCGTTGTGAATTGGCGGTGGTAGAAAGTTGCAGCCACAACTTTCCATTCAAATCACTTGGAATGAGTTCCCTTGCTCTGATGTGACTGCCAAAGTCCTGTGGGACTCTTCACAGATGAATTCCAGATAGCTGAGCAGCTTGTGACAAACAAAAATAAGAACTGGAACATTTTTCCCCCCTGGGTTAAGAAAATGCTGTAAGTGAGATGTCCTGGTTTCCTATGACAACGTCCCCTCCTCTAGCTAGTCATTTTAACTAGTCACATCTGTTGGCCCCTGGTTATAGAGAAGTCACTGTGAGGAACTGTGTGCTTGCTGGAGGCTTGTTTTCCATACCCATTTCTTTTTTTTTTTGAGACGGTGTTTCGCTCTTGTTACCCAGGCTGGAGTGCAATGGTGCGATCTCGGCTCACCGCAACCTCCGCCTCCCGGGTTCAGGCAATTCTCCTGCCTCAGCCTCCTGAGTCGCTGGGATTACAGGCACGTGCCACCATGCCCAGCTAATTTTTTGTATTTTTAGTAGAGACGGGGTTTCACCATGTTGACCAGGATGGTCTCGATCTCTTGACCTCGTGATCCACCCGCCTCGGCCTCCCAAAGTGCTGGGATTACAGGCTTGAGCCACCGCGCCCGGCCTTTCCCATACCCATTTCTAAGGGTTCTCACACAACAATGACACAACTTAAGATTTCATGAGCTAATGAATCTCTGAAAACCCAGTTTAAATTTCTAGGGTTTATGAAATGTTCCCAAGCGGTTCTGTAGCTATCACAGTAAAAATACCAGAGGAGAGCCACCCCATAGCAAGGATGTGGAACCTCCATTCCAAGTCGAGCCTGCTTTGGTAACGTCAGTATGAAAGAAGTGGCTTTATGTGGGGAGAGAAAGGATGAGTCTGTGACTTCAGAGTCCCTTGGCTGGAGGTAAGATGGAAAAAGGTATTTGAGGCCGGGCGCGGTGGCTCACGCCTGTAATCCCAGCACTTTGGGAGGCCGAGGCGGGTGGATCACGAGGTCAAGAGATCGAGACCATCCTGGTCAACATGGTGAAACCCCGTCTCTACTAAAAATACAAAAAATCAGCTGGGCCTGGTGGCGCGTGCCTGTAATCCCAGCTACTCAGGAGGCTGAGGCAGGAGAATTGCCTGAACCCAGGAGGCGGAGGTTGCGGTGAGCCAAGATCGCGCCATTGCACTCCAGCCTGGATAACAAGAGTGAAACTCTGTCTCAAAAAAAAAAAAAAAAAAAAAGGTATTTGAGGATTACAGAAAGCAACACAGCAGAACCCACACTCTGCACAATCCATACAGCTCTGTCCTTTTCCACTTCAAAGTCTTCAGGCAGACAGCTGAGAAACACAGAGGCACATCGTGGAAACTATGCCCCGCAAACTGAGGTTGGAGCTTCCCCCTGGAGTCCCTGTTTAGAGGAAAAGTCACTGAAGTGGACTCTCCCAGGGGTCTTCAAAGCAGTCCTGTTTGGGCGTATGGTATTTTGGGACGATGGCCTCAGAAGCAGTGGCTGCCCAGGCCCCACTAGGAAAGGAGCACAGCGGGACAAAAGGTTTAGCTGTGATGAAAGGGGGGAGAGTTGGGTAAACGCAGGCAGGAGGCACCTCCACGTGTGTGAAGTTGAAGCATTACTTTTTGTATGGAAGGGCTGCCCTGGTTCAGGAGCTGGAAGCAAACAAAGTTCTGAGCCCCTGTTGCCCAAGCCTAGGGTTTCTTTCTCCACTCAAGTGTAGCAGCTCTGGTCTAAGAGAAAGAAGAAGGCTCGGCCTCATTTCCTGCAGTAGACCTCTGTAGTGCTCCATCAACTCCAATCCCATTCCCCATTCTGGCTTGTGAGACTCCCTACCTTGTCTGGTACCCGGGAGCTGAATAGATGTGGGGGCCTCAAGGACAGAAGGATGCTCACACAAGGGCTGCTTCTAGGATCAACATGACCCCCTTAGATCCCAGAGTCTGGATTCTTCTGGGAAGAGCTTCGTGCTTCCCCATTTTAAGCACCAATTTGTTGTTTACCGGATGAACATCAGAATAGCACAGGCCCATTTACTTTCAGATGTCCAAGTGGCCACATATGTAGCGGGGACCATCAGGAGGAAAACAGACTGATGCATTTAAGGTCCAAAACCTTTTACTAAATGAGTTCTTTTGGGATCACAGATGGATAAACAGATATATGTTCTCAGTGTTTTCTTGTTCATATCTTTGGTGCCACGGTGTCTGAGTGCTCTGTTGGTGAGAGCTGCAGACAGAATTCACTACAGACTACTCAGCCCGGGGTCTAGTTTCTCTCTCTCTCAGATTCAGCAGGACTGTGAGTTGATAGGTCACCAAAGCCCTTCCAAAAGCAGACACGGCCTCTGCTCGGATAATTTTGTCTCCCAACTTTTCTATGGTCTGTGTGAACTTTTTAATAGGTGGGCCAGACCACTCCTATGGAGATGGTTGAGTCAGTTCCAGCGGAGCAAGGTCACATGAGAGCATTTCCTTGGTGGCGTATTTCTACCATGTTTTCTGCTTGTTTTGCTCATCTCTCTTCTCCTTCCTCTCGTGGCTTTTTTAGGTTAATAGAGTAAGGGCCCTGTCAGGCTTTTGAGGCATTCAGTGTTGCTGGTTCTTCCTGGAGCGTTGAATATTCAGAGTTGAGAAAGAGAAATACCTTACTCTGGAAACTCAGGACATTTATTTTTTTACTTTTTTAATCTTTGAGACCGAGACTCACTCTGTCACTCAGGCTGGAGTGCAGTGGCGTGATCTCAGCCCACTGCAAATTCCACCTCCCGGGTTCAAGCAGTTCTCCTGTCTCAGCCTCCCGAGGAGTAGCTGGGACTACAGGTGCACGCCACCATGCCCAGCTAATTTTTGTATTTTTAGTAGAGACAGGGTGTCAGATGTTGGTCAGGCTGGTCTTGAACTCCTGACCTCAGGTGATCCACCTGCCTCGGCCTCCCAAAGTGCTGGGATTACAGGCGTGAGGCACCATGCCCGGCCAGGACATTTCTATACATAGAGTCGCTTCTCTGTGTTGAGGCACACTAAATGCAAATCTTAATTTTCTGACAATCTGGGGACCTCCTAGAACAATGATTTTCAAACTTTTTGAAGAATCAAACTCCTCCTCAAGTGATATATTAGATTATGCAGCCACCCTGGTTGTGCAGCAGGACAGATGCCTCACCCTTTTGTGTTCTCTTTCCCTCTCCCTCCCTTGGCAGCCATCCATGCGCCCTTCCATGAGCTGTGGCTCTGCAGAACAGGGAAAAACTGTGCTGGTGGAAAGTGTGAGCTGATATGTTTTGGTATTTATTGACAAGATCATGATACTGCTAAAGACCCTATGTGTTGCTGGTTTGTGTATCTATGGCACAGGTGAGCTATGGCCTCTATACAGAGCCATTTGACAGTTAGATGTAGTTCCTGGCTAGAGGGAAGTAACAACTTAAGTCCTATAACAGGCACATAGATATGTGTATGGTGCTGGTGCTGAGTATCCACTTCCATCAAGGCCACCATGACCTAGCCCAGGAAAACATGAAGACGTGAGGAAGGCTTCTTCGGAGCCACAAGTCTGCTTAGGGGCCCAACAGGAAGATTCTTCCATCATTTTTGAATCAAGGTTCCTTGACAGTCAAAAAAGCCGGAGTTCCCCTCTGGGTTTCTTTGATCCTATGTTGGTTCAGTGAAGCTGATCTATTCCAGTTGACTTGAAGGTCATTGATAACAAATTGATGATTGGGTGACTGCTCCATAACTGTTTAGGGCTTATGAGTTTCGGTTAACCTCTGCCTCCCCACAGGTTCTCAGCACCCATGTTTCCTAACCCCATTGCTGGCAGGTATCATGAACCATTCGCCAGTTGTGCTTGGGCTGGGTCTTTCTCATCAAACACAGCCTACTAAGCAAGAACAGCAGGTGGAAGGGTGTGCTCTGAAGGTTGTTGACTGACAAGGCCCTCTATGTGATATTAACCTGCCCTGGCTAGCTGCTGTTACCTCTGCAGCCCACAATCAGCAATAGTGATCATTCTCTGTGATCACAGAAATTGTTCGTTGTCGTCCATTTTGTCATGTGAAAGGAAAAATGGGCTTTGTTTCATAAATCACATCCCATTAAATTCTAAGTATTTCTGAGAAATCAGGAAGAGGAACAGAGCAAATTCTGTTCGTTCATAACTGAATAATTGCTAAATGGTTATTCATTCTAAAACACAAAGAGAATTACATTTAATGCTGCTGTCTTCAGCTGGAGAGAGATTTGTTTGTTTGATAGACCATAAGCTGTGACATCTTGGGGAAGTGCAAATGACTTGGTCCTACCTGAAATTCACAGACTTGAAATTTTAAAATTTCCTTTAGGTGAGAATTAAAATAATAAGCACTAAATTACCTTTCTAATTTATTGGTCCCATAACATTGCAAAAGTACCTCTCAGGCCTGATGGAGCCCTCCTACTCCATCCTCGGGTCTTTTTTCTCTCCCTGGAAATGGGCAGGAGTTCCCTCTGTTGCCTCCACCCTATGACACTTCCTTAAAACACTCTGTTTCATAAACCATCTTTCTTGGTTTATAAAAAAAAAAAAACAACCATCATTGGTACAGTGAGGTTCAATATGCAGAATCTGGCTGCATAGCTTGTGTTAAAGGGCTGACAGAGTTGAAATAATGAATTCCATTTATTGAAAGGATGCAGTTGATTACTATTGGTTTGAGTTTTCTTCAACTAGTGGTGATGAATTTCCCATTCACTCATTTAGTAAATATCAGTTGATCATATTCTCTACGTTCCAGTCTTACTTTATCCTTCTGCTCTTTCTTTACATGCTCAAGAACTTTCCTGCTGGTTAATTATCTGGTGCTAGAGAGATGGTGAGTGTAATCACCAATAAGAATAAAACAATATGAATGAACCTCTGGTTCTTAGCACAGTCCTTTCACCTGTAGAGCAATTATATTTGCCATCATTTCCTTTTATTCTGGTAAATGGGATTTCAAAATAATAACTATACATTAGGGCCATCCTGAGAAGTCTAAGAACATGGGCTCCAAAATACAATAGCCTGAGTTTGAATCCTAACTCTATTACTTATTGAACAGAGACCTTGGGCAAGACACTTCCCCTCAGGGAATTTCTCTCACCTGTGAAATGGGATAATAATGTACCTACCTCCTAGGGTTAGTGTGAGGATTAAATGAGATAATCCTAAAAAGTTTATAAAATAGGTAGTGACACAGGGTAAATTCTCAGTAACTGTTAGCCATGATTATAATTGTAATCGTTTTTTGATCTCTTTAATTTTTCTTAGTTATCATGGAAAATACAGTTGTGAAGAGGGAACACTGTATATAAATAATGACAATAACCTTTGGACTTACCTGATTCTTGTCTAAAAGCTTGCTGGGAAAGATGCTATCCTGGGACACAGTATCCTGTTCTTCCTTGTCTTCCCCATGCATGAAAGGAAGGGCATAGCAATGAGATGGTGAATTACAGTGGAAGGCAGAAGACACAAAGTTGGGTGTTATACCTTCTCAATTATGGAACAACTCTGGGTGAATTCTTCAATCCCTTTCATGTCACCTTTTCCCATGTACAAAGTTAAACTGTCAGAAACCAGTTTGTGGCAGTGAGAGGCTTGAGACATGTATGTATTGTGGTTATTATATATTTTCAAGAATTTTGTGTATATGTGGTGCAAGTGAGCAAAAGCAAGCATCCTTGTGAGCCTACTGGGTTCCATAAAGGTCTTTTAACATGGTAAAAAATAAAAAAGAAACCAAAAATACTGTCATTTATTGAGCCTCTAGTATGTGGTTCTATAGATTTATTATCTCATTTATTCATCAGGGCAATTTGATGACTAACTTGTATTATTCTCATTTTTCAGATAAGGAATCTAAGCCTCCAAGAGTTGCAGTGACATGTTCAAGCCACATGGTTAGTGAGAAGCAGAGAAAGGACCGAAGGTCAGAGCAATCTTAAACAGGTTGTCTGTGGTCATTGCTAGTGCGGTTTCCTTCCAGGCCAGACCATTTCCTTGCTGAGGCAAGATTCTCCAGAGCTCTCCTTTTCCCCCGGAAGTGGTGATTGGCTGCTCCATCAGCCTGTGTCCTTGAGTGACTGTGCTAGGCAGAATGTCCTGGCAGCCTGAGAGAGACCTGTGGCGTAGACCATGAAACAAACCTTTGTGGCTTTCAGTTATTGAGATTTGGGGGTTGTTTCTGCGGCATAACCTGGCATATCTTGAACACAAATCTTAATGATCTGTACACAGTTTGAATACTTGGTGCCTATTTCAAAGATATTTTAGAATATTTTAGAATAGGAAGGAAAACCCAGAATCTAGGAAAGCAAAATCTTGAATTCTAAATTCCCATGTCTTTATTGACAATTTGGTAAAACAAGCAAAGCAAACAAAAACACACAAACAAAAAACACACACATACACCAAAAATTAGGTTTAAGGAGTTGTCTTCCAATTATGCAAATAATCATGACTCATCTTAGTTTTCACATCTTATCAGAGGACTCTTCACCTTCATCTCTCTTGGTGTTGTTATCTCTGTGGCCTGAGGAGGAATCATGGCTATGATGTGGTTTGTGCCTGTGCAAGCAGATTGAATTTATTTCTGTCTGAGCCCATCCCTATCTGTCATCCAATTATCATCAATAAATATTTAAATATCAGGCCAGCAGTCCCAGAAGGGAGCCCTGCGTATTAGGCCTTTGCGAGTCCCAGCTGATCGTTATTAATTCAATGAATGTAGTTGTAAATTGGCTAAGAATACGCAATGGAAGCGATTACGAGTGCTCTTGTCAGTGTGGGCGCCTTCCTTTGAAAGATGCTTCAGATTTGCTTTTGCCTCATTCCAAGGAAATAGGAGATGCAATTTGCTTCAAACTAAATGCTCCCTTAGTTTCTTGCTCAAATATTAAACAAGAACAAGGCAGGTTGGAAGAGCTGTCTCTGCAATGTGTTGTTCTGAATGACTTAGAGGTTTGCAGGGTCACTTTTTGAGCTAATGTGAATTGGCAGGAAAACGCTTTCCACCGAGATCAATTATGTACTCAGGGTTACCTGGTTTTTTATCTGAGTTAGACAGAGAAGTCAGAGTAGATAAAAATGAAATGACCCATTATCAAATAATCAATGAAAAAGCTACACTCCTGCAATGTTTCTGGATCAATATACAAGTTACCTTTCAGATAATGAATTATTCTTGTATTGTTCAGAGCAGAACAAAGCCCTCTTCCAGCCAGTCTCTCCAAATGCACTCTGTGTGAAAACAGAGAAAGACGGCATTAAACCATCAGGGACAAAAAAGTGGGGTGCTATCTACATAGCAGCCCTTCCCAAAGAGTGCTCAGTGAGACTATTCTTGGGAATGTGTAGTAAACACCGATCCGGGGCACAGTTAAAGGTTAAGGGCGAGGTGTAGACGAGGTTCTGGGGACACAGCATGTTCATGCCCCAAGGGCAGGAGCATAAATCAGCAAGAACTTCCTGAAAGACATGTTTCACATGATCTGTCAAAATTTAAATTGCTGTATACTTTGTCCTGGCAATCCAATTTTAAGAGTTCATCCTGCGAATATAGTTACACATCTATGCAAAGATCTCTGTGTGAGGATGTTTCTCGTTTGTGATAGTAAAAACATAATCATGAGTTGAAAATGTCCATCAAAATGGGAATGGTTAGGTAAACTGTAATATAGCAATACGTCAAGTACTATCAGCTATTAAAATGAGTGAGGTAGATATGTGTATGCTAACATGTCATTTTGGGAACTTATTCAATCTTTCATGAGTAACTTATGGCTCCCACCACCTTCTTCCATTCTGAGACCATGCCATGTCTTATTCAGCCCTGAATATTCAATGGCTAACATACGGTCTGGCTCCATTATGCTAATTATGTTTGATTAAATATTTCCTAAAAAAAAATTGGGGACACTGCCAGAGAACCCCCTTGCCTTATGTTTTACTTATCCAATTTGTAAAATAGGAATAATAGTAGTATTTAATAAGTATTAGCTGAGTGACAGACAAAATGAAAGGGGGTGTATGTGTGCATGTGTGTGTGCATGTGTGTATGTGTATATATATATATATATATATAGTTCTTTATTTTTGGAGAGACTGAACTCTAGAAAAGTAAGCGAAAAACCCATAGACAGAGCTAAATGTAGAATCCCAAGATCCTCACTTGGGAGTGGGAGATCGGAAGATGAAAGAGGAGGAAGGGAAGCCTGTCCTGATCGTGCAGACTACGGTGTGCAGAGCTCTCTGCTATACACTTCACAGTTGCCTCATTTAAAATTCACCATTATCTGAAATATCATCATTCCCATTTTACAGACGAGAAAAATAAAGCTCAGAGAAACTTACCCAAGATCACACAGTTGGGGTAGCAGAACAGGGCTTCCAATCTAGGTCTAATGTTAAAGCCCATGGCTCCCACCACTTTCTCCTGTTCCGAGACCACATCTTATTGATCCTTGAGTATTCACTGTCTAGCACAGGGCCTGACTCCATAATCCTTCTTAGATTTGATTAAATATTTGCTGAAAAAATTGAAGGCACTGACGGAGGTCCCCTTTGCTTTCTGTTCTTTCACATGTGTGCCAGTACTCCCTTCCCCAGACAATCTAGATTTTCTTTGATGTTTCAGGTATTGTTTGGTATATATCTTGCCCACCTGCATTAGTCAGCATAGCCTAAGTGCCACTGCAGTGGCAAACAAGTCCAAGCATCCCAGTGAATTATTGCTTTGTTATGCGTACTTAATGACTCTCAGTCTGCTCCATGTTTCCTTCATTTTGGGACCCAGGCTGAAGAAGCAGCTCCTTCCTGAGACATTTTGGGTCTCCCTGGAGAGAAGAGGATGCAGGAATCACATAATGGCCCTGAAAACTTCTGCACAGAATTAGCTCACGTCACTTCCACTCATATTTCATTGGCTACAGTGAGTCCAATGGCTTACGTGAACACAATGAAACAGGAAGAGTGTGCTCTTCTTGTAGGGAGGGCGTTTGCAGACAGAGCCCGGTTAGAAGAAACTGGGTAGAAAGGCAGCAAATGCTTTGAACAGTAATGCAATATGCATCACCACATTACTGCAAAATAAATTATAAGCTTCTTAGACACTGTTTTCTACATCTGTTTAGCTTCTTATTTCCAATGGAACTTTAACTTTTCTAATTCCAATGCCTTCTTCTCTAGATAGCAAACTTTATTTTCCTTTGATGGGAGTCAGTCTTATTCAAAATCAGCAGTTCTCAAAATGTGTTGGGGGAACCCCAGTGTTTCTGCAACTTTCTCAGTGTCTTTGTGAGGTCAAAACTATCTTAATAATAATTGTACAAATATGTTATTTACCTTTTTCACTTGTATCCTCCCATGAGTGTACAGTGGGGTTTTCCAAATGCTATAAGACGTGATATCAGAACAGGTTGAATGTAGAAGCAGATATGAAAGTCTAGCTATCTTCAAAGAAGCCAGGCATGGAAGAGATTTGCAAAAATGTAAAACAATACCAATCTCTTACTAATGTTTTTGTTTTGGAAAATATAGTTGTATTTTGTGAAAATATTAACATCTTGTAGGTTAATTTTTTAAGATTAACAGATACATGTTTAAAATTCTTTTCAGTTTTAATTTCTAATGGCAAAAATCAATACTTATAATAAATTTGCAAAAACCTCTTTCAGGTGCTTAATCATTTTTCAAGAGTATAAATGGTTTCTGAGAACAAAATGTTTGAGAACTTCCGTCTTAAAATGATTGTGGCAGGCCCTGCCTGTTTCAATGGCATGTTAGCTGGAAAGATCATTAAACACAGTTAAAGTTACCTTAGCTATACTGAAGACAGCATCGAGGCCAGTGGGTTCTTATAAATACTGTTATTTTTCATAATCATCACCAGTGTTCCATATCTGGTACATCCTGAAGGGGAGAGATGATTAGTTTGTTAAAGAAGATTGGTTGTATGAATTATTTCCAGCCTTGCGGAAGTTCACAGCTTGATGTTGCATCAGTAATGAATAAGAAAAATGGTGGTACATAGCCCTGAAAAGAAAAATGCTGCTTTCTAATAAGAGGCACTAGTAATTTAAGGTTGTCTTGGAACTTTATCATCATGTCTCAGTAGCTTCAACACAGAAGAACTGAAAACAAGCCACCCTTTTACACCGCTGAATAATGATAATGAAGGTGACTTTGTATGGATCCTTTATTCAGGCGCTGTGGTGTTTTTCACGTACAAACCAATGAAGCCTCCATTCACATTTGTGACCAACCTCCCTTAGTTTTGTTTTTTTAATCTACCTCCTGTTTTTGTCTTTGCACTGTGCCAGTACTCTCTTCCCCAAACAAAAGATATCACCCCACAAAAGGGCTTGAATTTATGGGCAGAGTCCTTTTTTTCTCTGTTGCGGAATTTTTATCAAATAACTTTGCATGGGATAGTTCTGAAGGAGCTAACTAGACGTGTGTGTGTGTGTGTGTGTGTGTGTGTGTGTGTATGTGTAATTCAATGCCAGGAATAACAGAAGCTAGCAGGGCTTTTCACCCAGCAGTGAGAGGTATGCAATGTGCTGTATCTTGTTTTCTGCCTTGGCTTCCAGGAAGCTCAATACTCACGTTATATTTAATTTTGGTGATTTTTATTCTTGTTTATTCTGAGTTATTTCCATTTTGGATGCACACATGAGATGTAATATTAATAAATGAAGAACAACCAAAGCCCCAGCCAGATGCAGGACAGCTTTTAAACATAGGCAGTGGTGGTAGTGAAAGCATTTCTAAGGGCCCACCTAGGTCAGAAATTCCTTCTGGAATGTACCATGTATCTTCTCTTATTCCCGGAAATCCCCCTCATCAATGTTGCTCCTATTAGATATTTTGTCTTTAGAAAGCTTCTATGTTACCAATAAAGCGTGTTCTTGATAAGAGACATACCTCAACCCACTGGTCCTTATTAAGGCCATGGCAGGGATGTGTTTATCTGCCTGGCCAGACTGAGAACTTAGTCATGAGGAGGTGGGACAGGAACCTGGAATTACTGCCCGGGACTGGCGGGATCACGCTGGGCTATAGCATCCATAGAAACAGGAAGAAACTGGTCCTGGGGCAGATGGGCTGCAGGAAGATCTGGCTGGCTAACAGTGTGGAAAGGAGGTGAGTATGAACATTCTTCATTTCACGATCATACTGATTATATGACTATGACAACGGTGGACAGAGGGTAGGAGTCTGGAGTAAGCCCTGGTCATTTAAGAGTTTAGTTGGCATTGTGCCGGTTCCACAGGGGGATCTATCAGAGAAATCACTAGTGCTGGTAGAGAGCTTAGTAGCGGCTAAAACTTGTATTTGTTCTCTTGTCCAGTTGCATTAACCACCAGAATATTGCTGGGTAAAAGCAGAGATGGGGACAACTTTCCTTCTTGATTTTAACAGGGTTATTTCCACGGTAATTCACCATGAAGTGTTAAGCTAGCTCTTTTGAGACCTATATGTTTATCTATTTATTCTTCCCTCTTTAAATATATTTATTATGTTACAGATATCATTACATATTCCTGTATCCATATCTTCTTATCTCATTAAGGGTTTTTCTGAGGAATGAGTATTAAATTTTATTAAATTCTTTTTTAGGTATGTATTTATAAGACCACATGAGTTTTCTCCTTTGACCTATCAATGTAGGCCCTCTCGTGAATAGATTTCTTAATATTAAATTATTTTAATATTTTTGGAATAAAACTTGCCTAACATATTGCCCTTTTAATAGATTGCTGGATTCTCTTAAGGTTTTGCTGGGTTTTAAATCGTTGGTATTTAGGTTTTCTGAAAAGAACTGGAAAGCTTTACTTCTTTCTCTATGCTCTGAAACAGGTAGCATTGGAATGATCAGTTCCTTGACAATTTAGAAGGATTCATCCATGGATCCGCCTATGTTAGGTGTCTTCTTTTCGTTTTGTTTACAGGGGCAACTATTTGCAACTTTTACAGTTGCTGTCAAAGTTATTGGATCATTTTTTTTCCTACATTACTTCTTTGAATTTTGATAAATATTTCCCTAGGAAATTTTTGTCTAGGCTTCCAAATTTATTAACATGGAGCTATACATCATATTCTTTTATTATGCTTTTATACAACTTAGTTTTTAATGCCTACATAATATTCCACATGTGGATATGCCATAATTCATAAATGTAAAAACAGTTTTACATTATATTAGTAATTTTAAGTAGTGGTGGGCTGGTAAATGAAGGCAGTTTTTCCTTCTTGAGTTCTACAGGCAACCCTGCCCTGTGTGATCTTGTTGAGAGGAGGATAACACAAACATATGGCCTTTGGGTTCAAATCTTGGCTCTGCCACTTAGTAGACTGGGGCCTTAGGGGAAATATATGAATCTCTCTATACTTTACTTTTCTCTTCTGGAGAGCAAGGATAATGATAGTAATTTCTGTTTCAGCCAGGGTTCAGTACAAGAAATGAAAACCCCTTTAGGTGTTTCAGCAGAAAGGGATTTAATATAAGGAACTATATACTTACACAGCGCTTGGCAGGGCTGGAGGAGAAATTATTCCCTAACACAGAACTGACCTACTAGGGGAAGCCAGCACGATGGGAACTGGGGAGTTTAGAAACACACAACCAAACTGTTGTATTGCCACTGCTTCTGCTTTCAATGCCCAGGAAGCTGGAGAAGGACTGCAGTCCTGTCCAGAAAAAGCTCACATCTCCACACCCTTGCTTACCAGAATGAAATTTCCGAAAGGGGCAAGAAGAGGCCTATGCCTCGTTTTCATCTTCCCAAACTCATGCGAATACTTAGAACTGATGAAACCTAATCTAAGTGCAAAGCCCGAACTCCAAAGGAATTTGGGAAATAGTTTTCAGCTTTCTAGTCCAGAGGTTGAGCAAGTCAATCCACAACATCTACTATAATGCCTTCCGTGAGATTGTGGTGAAGATTAGATAAAATAATTCATGTGAGTGACTGGTAAAGAGTGTGATGCAGTAAATGCTATTTATTGCCGTTTGTAGAGAGCAAGGCATGTGTCAGGGACTGTGCTTCTGTACTAGGGATGGACAAATTCATAATGTTTCTTCAATGTCCTCAAAATATTTCCAGTATAAAGAAGGTAGGCATTAAATAATTATATCACAACCAAAAAAAGTGCTATGGGAAGGTAGGGAGCAGAGTAACTGGGTTGGCCGTGTGTGTTAATTCACTTACTTATTCATGAAAAAGGAGATTTGCTGGCATAACTTGCTGCACTGACCAGGCCTATGGCTTGGTGCTGGGTTGTAGAATGGAACCAGACAGACGTTGTCCCTGCTCTGTTATGCCTGTGTGTGCTCAGTGTGAGGAGCGATGATTGTGGGGAAGTCAGAAAGAAAGTCTTCACAGAGGAGGAGACATTTGGGCTGGCTCTTTAAGGATGAAGATAATTTTAGGCAAAGAAGGGAAAGAAGGCAAGTACAGACTTACAGAGAATTTTTGGCCTTGGCTTAGGGCAGTGTTTTTCAAAATGCGTTCCATAGAACCCCAGTCCCCAGAGTGGACCCTTGAAGGGATAATTCTGCAGTAAGTCACCATCTAGGGGTCATGATGATGATTAGCCCATTAAAATGTTGAGAAGACTTACAGTAAAATGCTCTTAACTTTTTAACTCAATATTTATTATATTTTTTGTCCCAAAAACCTTCATTGATATAGAACACACTCTGCAAAATGTAGATCCAAGGTGATCAACCATTTCATTCCGTGGCGGGCAAAATGGGGCACAGACAGGTTAAGGGTCACACCGCTATGTTATAGGCTGCAAGAAGGCAGGGACCATGTTTTTCTCCAGCACTGTTTTTTTTTTAATTGAGGAATTAACCTAGCACATGGTACTAGAGTATTTGGGACAAAAAACTGACGAATCAATGAACAACTGATCTAGAAGAGAACTCAGATATCTCAATGCTCAGGCCTATGTTTTTATTAACATCTACCTCTCAGCCAATAGGAAAAGACATTCTCCCCACAAGGGTTATGTAGAGCCTTTTCCATTTGAGGTAGGGTTGCCTGATAAACTGTAGGATGCATGCAATATTTGGACATACTTATACCCCAAAATTATTTATTGTCTATCTGCTGTTCAAATTTAACTGGCATTCCATATTTTTATTTGCTAAATTTGGCAACCCTACTCTTGGGGAAAACATATGGAAATCTTTCTACCTGCTAATGTTGCTTGCTAATCACCTTAAAAAGCCATTTATAAACACACTTGTCTTTTACTTTCCAGTATATCATAGGGTCAATCCTTTTAAGTGGGCCTAAGAACATAAAGTGATTATGTACACCTTAGTTTCTTTCAAGTTCCTGCTGAGAGAAAAAGCTTTTGTGTAAACAGGGAAGTGACAAAGGATTTGTTTCATCAGCCTGCACCCCAGCACATATGACAGGGTGCCCAGTGAATGCTTCCAGCCTGGGAGCCCTTTATAATCCACAGGAGAAGCTCAGACAGAGATAGCAAGAGACATGTGAAGGAACAGGGAAGGGAAGGAGGTTTAGACTTTGCAGAGGAAGGACACTTGCTATTACACACCCTAAGCCAGGTCTATGTTTCCAAAAGATGATATTCTTAGCCATACAATTTCTTGAGCTTGGACCAGGTGATTCCTTCATTTTGTGCAGTGCAGACCTGGATATAGATAACAAATTGTAATGCCCTTAAAAGCTCTCTTGTTCCCCATCCATCTTCGTCCTGCCTCACAAAGATGCACTGAGACCTCTCACAAACCATCCATTGTGACTTTGCCGGGGATCCAGATCTTAAGACAATTAAACAATTAGAAAGTATCAGTTAAAAAAATCCTCTTTCTTTGCTCTTTATGCTATCGGTTGCTTACCCTGTTTTCTTTCATCCTCCGCTCTCGTGTGAATTATACGGGTTTTTGTAAACTCGAACTGAAAACCCAGGATGTCTTTATACAGCGTTTTGTGCTGCACCAGTTTATGTGGGTTATTTTTCACATGCACTAGGGTAATGTTGCGTCTGCATAGAAGGGCGATGACTTGCTTCAAGTATTGGTTAATTGCACTTAACATTCATTGATTTGTTCCTGTTACAAACAGAAAAGAAAAAAAAAAAACCCACCCAAACCAAAACAACACAAAACATTATGTACCAGGGACTGTGTGTAAGGCCCAGGTGAAACAGAGATACACAAAGCACAGCCCGTAAGGAACTCAAATGTTAAACAAATATTTGCAATTCAGTGTGATAAGTCAATAGAGGTGACATTAGTTCAGAGGTGCTGCACAGAGGGGCAGAAGGAATAACTCCACCTGTGGGAGGTGGAGGGGAAGAAAGAGCTGCACAGAGATTTATGAGCTGAGTCCTGAGGCATAAATAGGCATTGTCTCACTGCGCAGATTGCAGATGGGAACTCATGCAAAGGCAAGGAAATATGAAGCTGTGTAATTTGTGTTCAGTGAGAGACCTCCACAGGCTAAAGATGACCCATTGGGACCCAGAAAGAAAACGGCATAACTTCTTTTCTGTACTTATTCTTATGTAAAAAAAAACTTTACTAATATTTATTATATGATGTACTGTTGGGCATATATAATTTATCAGTTAAATATAGCTGTGTGGTGGGTTGCATGCTCAAAAATATTTTACCAAAAGGGGCGCTCATGATCAAATTAATTTGGCTACTGCTGGAGGGGCAGAATTGGGGGTCCAATTCAGCTCTGCAACAGTGCCAACAGGAGTCTAAATAATTATGTTTCCTGTAGTCCAGGGTGTCTCAAAGTATGTTTCACGTATGTATACCCAGAATACTTGCTAAAGAAAAGTGAATTCCCAGGCCTGTCCCACATCAATGAAATCAGTATTTTTCAGGAAGAGGGTCCAGGAATTTGTGCTTTTGACAAATTCACCAGGTGATGCTTATGCTCCTAGTCTGCTCAGACTGCTGTAATAAAACACCATAGACTGGGTGGCTTAAACAACAGACATCTATTTTTTCACAGTTCTAGAGGCTGAAAGTCCAAGATCAAGGTTCCTGCAGGGCTCAGTTACTGGTGGGGCTCTACTCTGGCTGGCAGATGGCCACCTTCTCATTGTGTTCTCATATATTGGGGAAAGAAGCTCCACCCAGACTGAAGTTCAGTGGCGCCATCTCAGCTCACTGCAACCTCCACCTCCCAGGTTCAGGCGATTCTTATGCTTCAGCCTCCACAGTAGCTGGGATTACAGGCGCGTGCCACCACGCCTAATTTTTGTATTTTTTGTGGAATCAGAATTTCACCATGTTGGCCAGGCTGCTTTCGAACTCCTGACCTCGAGTGATCTGCCTGCTTCAGCCTCTGAAAGTGCTGGGATTATGGGCCTGAGCCACGGCTCCTGGCCTCTTCCTCTTCTTATAAGGACACAAGTTTTATTGGATCAGGCCCCACCCTTATGATTCGTTTGACCTTACTTCCCTTCTTCAAGGTCTTACTTCCAAACAATCACATGAGGGAATTTAGAGCTTCAACATGTGAATTGGAGCTGGGGCGGCGGTGGTGGGGTGGGGATTCAGTCCATAGCACTTAACGTTCACTGAAGTCTGAGGACCACCGCTCTAGTCTAATCAACAAGAAGTCGTAAATCCCGTGAGAGCTTCCGATGGTAGGCTCCTTTGTTTCTGAGTCTGCACTGAGGATGAGCTAGAGAAATGTGGGATTTCCAGCTCCCTGCCTTGCCTTTCAGGCCAGCGTTCTCCACTAGAAACGGAATGGTATCCACAAATGCGAGCCACATGTGTAATTTAAAGTTTACTATCAGCCATAGTGGAAAAATGTTTAATGAGACTGACATCAGTAAGAAACAGGTGAAATTACTTTTAATAAGTAGTTAGATTAATCTAATATATCCAACATATTATCATTTCAACATAAAATCAACATAAAAGATTATGAGTAAGACAGTTTACGTTTGTTTTTGTATGAAATCTTTGAAATTCTGTGTCATATTTTACACTTTTATTTTAGCACAGCTCCATGTAAACTAGTGAGATCTCAAACACTTAGTGGCTACACACGGCTAGTGGCTACTGTGTTGGACAGGCGGTGCTAGGCTATCCCAAGCTAGACTATTCTGCTTCGAGGAAGCCAAACAGATCAGGCGTGTTGTGTAACATGCTGTACAAGTACCATTGTTTCTAAGAAAGGCTTTATGATTATGATTCGTCCTGAAATGTTTTTGTTAACATGACTCTCCTCTAACCAGCTTAAGATGTCAAGTTTAAGCAGAGAACAGAAGCTGACGGCTCATCCTAGCAGTTGAAGAAACTGTCACTGTTCAATGTTCTGCTTTACCATTTACATAAGAAATCACAAGCTGCCAGGGCTGGCTGATGCCTGAGCCATGCTGACTTGATGATGGTTTCCCTTAAATTAAAGCTGAGCTGCATTTGATTTATCACCCAGAGCTGTCACTTCTCACCTCCAGTGAACCTTTTCTAAGACCACAGTAAATGTCACTTCAAAGGTTCAGAACTGGATTTCGATGGTGAAGAGCCTATTCATCCTAAAACAGACTCCTTGAAACAAAACAGAGTTTCCCTCTCTCTGGGAATGGAGAGAGGATATGGAGACACTCCCTGAATTTTGTATAATGAAGAAAACATTTGGTTAATCATGAACTTAAATTTATCCATATCCCACAAGATTAAGTTTGGGATCCTCAGGGTCAAAGGGTGTGTTATTGGTGCTGAGCTCTGTCTTGGGATCCACACAGAGCCCAAGAGCTTCTAGTTACTCTGGAGACAAGAAATTCTTGTTTAGTTGGAGGAACTTGGGGGCATTTGGTTAGAGAAGAGAAAGTTTGATGAAGAGGGCATGACACATCACCCTTACGTGTTTTCGAGCTTCTTGGAAGAGGCATTAGACTCATTCTACATAGTTAACAGGGCAGAATTAGAACACATCTTTAGTTGAAGAAGACATTTTTAATGAGATTGTCACATCAATAATAAGACGCAGACATCAGATTGTGCTTCTGGAAGGAAACATTTGTTGAGTAACCACTTTGGGTCAAACACTGTTATTTATAGAATTTTAATGAAATTTCCTAACATTTCTGTAAGGTAGGCATTATTATCTCATTTTCACAGATGATGAAATTGAGGCTCAAAGATGTTGAGCACCTCCCAGAATAGGTGCTTTGGGTTAGAGGGAGGTCTCCCAGTCACGGAGCCTGTGGAAGCAGAGGGTGAAACACCGTCTGTAGGAGCTGGGAGGTGTCAGCCATCTCGATAAGCTAGTATCTGCCACTCTTTAATTGTGCTTGTTTTGTGATAAAATATATGAATTTTGATTTACGTATTAAAATGATGTGGCCAAAGAGATATTACATAGACCGAGTAATAGTTTTCAAACTATTAAGAAGAGAAATTCTTTTTTCTTCGGCCAGATGGAAGCTTCAGTAGCAGAAGCCACGCCCTACCCTCTCCCGGTTCGTCTGTGGTGGGCTTGCTGAGGCTCAGCTGTTTGCTGGTCACTTCCCCTGGTGACCAGGTAGTACCCCGGAGGAATCACAGATAAAAGAGTGATGTGAAATGAACTTAAAAATAAATGTTAAAAACACTCAGAGGAATCAAGGGAAAAATAGAATTCATAAAGCAAAACAAGACTTTATGAAAAAGAACAAGCAGATTTGAACAAGAAATAGAAGTCTTAAAAACAAAAAAATAGTGATTAAATAAAAATCTGTCTTAGTATGTTTATACTGCCATTAATAAAATACCTGAGACTGGATTTATAAGGAACATAAATTTATTTCTCCCAGTTTTGGAGGCTGGGAGTTCAAGATCAAGGTGTATAGGAAGGATCTGGTCTTTGTTTCTAAGATGGCTCCTTGTGGCTTCATCCTTGGGATGGGGGAAACTGTGTCCTCAGATGTCAAAGGATGAAAGGGCAAGAGAGATGAACTCTCTTTGCAGCCTCTTTTATAAGGTCACTGATCTATTCATGAGGCCAGAGCCCTCTTGACTTAATCACTTCCCCAGAGGCCCCACCTTTTAATATCACCATGATAGGAATTAAATTTACATGTGAATTTTGAAGGGGACACATATTTAAACCATAGCAGTGATCTATACCAGAGATCAACAAATTCTAGCCTGTGGGCCAGCTGCCTGGTTTTGTAAATAAAGTTTTATTAGACTAAGGGCCATGCCCATTCTTTAGCATATTATCTTAGGCTGCTGTCTCTTAATAGTTTGACAAATAGCACGGTTGAATAGTTGAATAGAGAGCATATGGCCACAAACTCTGAAGTATTTACTACCAGGCCCTTTAAGAAAACATTTGACAAAGGTTGGGCTGGACTGAATGTGAGAGAGAATAAGTGATTTGGAAGATAGAGATAAAGAAATCACCCAGGATACAGCACCAAAAGATAGACAAATGGAATACAGGATAGGAGGTTGAGACATGGAGCACAGAATAAGCACAACACATTTGTGTCACCAGCATCTGAGTTCCTCCTCTTCTACCAATGTGCTCTTCTAGATCACACTGCTTGGCTGGTTGTGGTCAGGTGGACCTTGTGTTTGAGTTCTGGCCAATGAGACATGAGCAGGAAGGAGGAGCAGCACTTTTTTCTTGCCTGGACAATCTCTCCTACAATCTCCCACATACTCTCTTCCTTCACCAGAAGATGGAAGTTCTCATGGGTTCCTGAGTGACCAAATCTCCCTTTCCTCTGCTGAGCTGCCTCCGTCTGTGATATGAATTAGAAAGAAACCACTACTAAGCCACTCACATCTTGAGGTTGTTTCTTGTGGCAGTCGTCCACTGATACGGTTTAGCTGTGTTCCCACCTAAATCTCATCTTGAATTGTAGTTCCCATAATCCCCACGTGTCATGGGAGGGACCCAGATGGAGGTAATTTAATCATGGAGTTGTTATCCTCATGCCGTTCTTGTGATAGTGATTAACTTCTCACGAGAGCTGATCATTTTATAAGCGGCTTCCCCCTTCGCTTGGCTCTCATTTTTGTCTCTCTTGCTGCCATGCGAAGAAGGATGTGTTTGCTTCCCCTTCTTCTATGATTGCTACGTTTCCTGAGGCCTCCCCAGCCATGCTGAATTGTGAGTCTATTAAACCTCTTTTCTTTATAAATTTTCCAGTCTCAGGCATGTGTAATTAGCAGTGTGAGAACAAGACTAATACTGCCACCCTGACTCATATACATTTAATAGAAGTTCCTGAAGGAGAGAATATCAACTAGTGTTTTTCAAACTTTAATGTGCATATGGTTCACCTAGGTGTCTCACTGAGCTGTTGGTTCTGATTCCACAGGTCTTGAGAGGTGCCAGCTATCTTGCATTTCTAACAAGCTTCCAGTTGGTGAAGCCACACCTGGTCCATAGACCACATTTTGTGTAGAAAGATAGAATGGAGAACAGGCAATATTAAAAGAGAGAATGGCAGAGAAGCTCCCAAAGTTCAATCTGCCCGAGTTTAGTCTTTGTTTTTTTCTGTGTTCTTGTTTCCTAAGTAAGTAGACGCTTACCTTCAGACAGGTGAGTATGTTTCAACAGATTGGGGGCTTTGGCTCAATTTCACATTCCTGCAAGTCATTTTGGCCATGTCAGTCACTCACATTTGCACACACATGCACACGGAAGTGGTTGTGAAAGCCAAATGTATGGTTTTGTTGGCTCTTTTCCATATTTTATGATCGTCTTTACGAAGATGCCTGTTCAAGTGCAACACGCCATTTCATCTCCATGCCTGCTTCTTTGTGTCTCAGATTTAGTGACTCTGGAATCTCACTGGACTCTGTGATCCATGGACAAAAGAACACCTAGAAAGCTTGAGTATGGGGCTGACCCTGAGATTCTCAGTTAGACTATGTGGAGTTAGAGTGGGATTGGAACTACCCCAGGCTGGTGGGAATCCCTGGAACTGAGAAGGTGAAGAGCTGCCCCAGTGGGCAATGCTGTGCCCCGCTAGGCTCTTCTCCAAAGGCAGTGTTCCTCTGCTCTAGGACCATGGTGACAGCAAACAGGGTAAGAAAGGTATCAGCCCTGGGGCTGGAACCTATGGCGTCCTCAGCTTTCCCAAGCAGATTTTATGCCTTATACAGGAAGTCCAATGTAAATGTCATTTGCTTTACACGCTGGATTGGAAAATAGACAAGTTGTGTGTCTTGTACAGTGGAACTTGAATCTCTCAGGTGAAAGAGATGCATAAAAAATCTTTACAAAGCTGTAAAAGGTTTTTATTTAAACCAATACTTCCCATTCCCACAAATGATGATGTGTACATGGCAGAGTCTGAATTTTCTTCTTTAGGTACACTTAAAAATTTTTGCAAGCCTGTACAATTTGTATGTCCATAATCTCTATCTCTATTTTATTTTTTATAAATAAAGACAGGGTTTCACCTTATTTGCCTTTGCAAGTGATCCACTGCTTTTCCTTTCCAAAGGGCTGGGATTATAGGTGTGAGCCACTGTACCTGGCCCAAACTTTTTTGTTAAAATATATCTTGCAGTATCCATGAAAGAATATGTTCAGAATTCATCTCTAAGGTGGATTGATTTTACCTTCATCCTACCAACAGAATGTATTGCGACTAGAGCCACCTCCCATCTCTTGGGGCAGGAAGTGGAGCCTAATACCTTTATGTGATGTAAACATATAATTAAATATTAATGGCTAATATTATTGAGTAGTTACTGTGTGGCAGGCTTTGTAGTAAGGGCTTTATGAGTCTTAACTCATTTGCTCATAATACAGTCTCTCATAATGTAGCTACAGTTATTACTCCCGTTTTCTGGAAGAGGAACCAGAGGCACAGAGTGGTTTGTTAATTTTCCCAGGGCACAAGCTGCAAGAGTAGAGTCAGGATTTGAACCAGGCAGTTTAACTCAATAGATCATAAGCATAATGGCTATACTGTGTGTTGGCATAGCATAGCATACTTTTTCTCCTTCCTTACCAGAACGTGAGCACACTGGGAAGACTCTACTGAAGTCTGGACTTTGACTGTTCAATATGGTGGCCCGATGTGGCTGCTGAGCACTTGCAATGTGCCTAGTACAAATTGAGATGTGCAGTAGGAGTAAAATACATACTGGATTTTGAAGGTATGAAAGGAAGAATGCAAAAGATCACTTTTATAATTTTTTCATATTGATTAAGTGCTGAAATGATGATATTTTAGCTAGGTTGGGATAAAGAAAATATAATTAATTTCACTCTTTTTACTTTTTAAAATGTAGCCTCCAAAACAGTAAAAGTTCCATATACGGCTTGCCTTTGTGGTTAGCGTTTCTACTGAACAGCTAGCCTTGATGGTTTGCTCATTGTTCACTCATTTATTTAGCACGTGTTGGCGTCCAATAGGTGCAACAAAAGCTAGACTCTGAGGATACAGCAGTTAACGAGGCTGATTTGATTCTTGTTGTCAAATAGCTCAATATTCCAGGAAGGCGGGTGGGAAAATGAGGTCTTAAAGACCGTAAGAAATAATTAGTAAGTAATTAATTAACATCATTATTAAGTGTTCAAAGGGGGAAGGGGGTAGCTAGGAGAGATTCCACTAAGGGCACCTAACCCCTGGGAGGCATTCAGTAAATGTTATCCATTGAGTAAATATTTGCTGAGGGAATAAATGAATCTTGGGGATTAGAGGAGCTTTCCTGTGGAAACAACTCTCAGATAGAATTCTGCATTCATGGGAGAGAGTCAGGTGAAATATTGGCAGCTTCTCCTGTGATCACAGGCCCCTCTTTGCGGGGTGGCTTTGACTATTCTCCCTTTATATCAGAGTCTCTGGTTGGGTTTGGGTCTGCCCATTTTGATGGGGTGGGTAGAGGCATGGGGAGCTCTGTTCCTTGAAGGGTGCTCTCAGCCACTGGGGGTATCCCAGGGAGATGGGCAGGAGGGAAGGCACCTTCCCATCCGTCCTCCAGCATGGAGTAGTGCCCAGCCCCTGGGGCCTCAGATCTCCCAGGGAGATGGGCAGGAGGAAAGACACCTTCCCATTCCTCCTCCAGCATCTAGCAGTGCCCAGCC
>NW_016107875.1:411190-425224 GCF_001604975.1 Cebus imitator | reverse complement strand
AGATGGGCAGGCGGAAAGACACCTTCCCATTCCTCCTCCAGCATCGAGCAGTGCCCAGCCCCTGGGGCCTCAGATCTCCCAGGGAGATGGGCAGGAGGAAAGACACCTTCCCATTCCTCCTCCAGCATCGAGCAGTGCCCAGCCCCTGGGGCCTCAGATCTCCCAGGGAGATGGGCAGGAGGGAGGGCACCTTCCCATCCTTCCTCCAGCATCGAGCAGTGCAGCCCCTGGGGCCTCAGTTTCTCCCATGCAGAGGCTGCGCCTTGCCTCCTCTCCTCTTCCTCGTGCCTCTGCTAGGTTTGCCTCTGCAGCATTTTCCTTTATTGCACAATCCATTCGACAGGTTTTTATTCTGCTGTTGTTTCTGCCCAGTGTAAATGAGATCTCCAGTAGGGAGAATGACTTTTAAATCTTTTGTGACCCTGGAGTACAAAACGTTCCCAATTCCTTTCCCTTGAGCCATTTTTATTTCTGTGGCAAGTCACAATAGAGCGCTTTTGTCAATAACAGTTATTTTTGTCAATAACAGTTGGGCAGCAGAAGAGGTGAGAGGCTGGCCCTATGAAGTTGGGTGGCGGGAGCTTGCTGCTGGTAACTAGCCCGAAGTGGGAGGGAGCTGGGAGCTGGAGCTGAGCATGGGACAGAGGGCAGCTGTGGGCAGCCAGGGAGGAATGTGGGCACCTGGCCTTGGGATCCCGTGCAGACCCTGGGGAGTTGATCTTAGATCTGCCTTCTTTGGATTGTTGCAGACACGATCCCAGGTTGCCAAGTTACCTAACGAGCCAGAAAACAATAAAACCACCCTAACCCAGCTGGGGGTGGATTTTGCTTGGTTCAGAGCCCATCTATCTCACCTGGATCTCATATTGGACTTACATGAAGGGATTTATTCTGAGATAGGTAACTATTTTGGCAGGAAAATCAGGCACTGTGCCCTGAACATACTGGCTACCTAACAAACATTTATTAAATCAGTTAATAAAAATTTGCAGTAAGGAATATCATTTTCAGTTCATTTGCCACACAAGTACTACCCAGTGGGAAATCAAACCAGCCAAACATGTAACCTGTAAGATGTAATGTAGCTTTGTTCTAAGACTGCCCTAAAAACACTCAGGGCAGTTGGGCTGCCCTGAGTGAGGTCTCCGTTGGGTTAGTCGTCTCTGCAGTCTTTTCCTACTCTACGATTCTGCAGTTCTCTGAAATATGCCTGGTCAGGGACAGGCTTCTGAACTGGAGAGGGTCAGGGGCTGGTCCAGGTTTTGTGTCTACCTGGAGGTGACGGTTGCTTCCTTACAGCAGGGTGTGTCGACCTCAGCGCCATGGACATTTGGGGCTAGAGAACTCTTCGTGGCGGGGGCTGTCCTGTGCATTGTGGGAGGTTAAGCAGCACGCCTAGCCTCTACCTACGAGATCCAGTGGCACCTCCCTCCCTGCTACAAGTGGTGAGAAGCAAAGATGCCTTCTTGTATTGCCCAATGTGCCCTGCGAGATGGGGGCAGGGGACAAAATTGTCAGTGTCTGAGAACCACTGGTCTACAGAAGTAAAGGGAGACAGCGTGCAGATGACATGTGAAAGTACATAACTGAAAGCGGTTTCTGCTGGGATATATCAAATGGCATGGAGGGTGTGTGGATTTATTTTCCCAAGCACTGTATTTAGCATACATTAAAATTGCCTGCTCTGCCTTAGTGCCAACTGGTCATGGTGGGGGGCCAGGGGGAGGAGGAGGCTCCTGCAGCACAGCAAGGCTCTGGAGGTGGCTAACTGCACACGGACAGTGCCCGGCACACTGCATAGTCCTCTGTCCACACCGCCCTCCTCTATTCCTTGGGGAGGGCAGCAGTTCTAGACCCTGAGTGTCCGCTAAAATCATCTGGGGGGCTTTTCAGGCCTTCTGTTTAATTGGTAGCAGCTAGCACCTGAGCATCTCTCTCTCCTTCCTTCCTTGTTTCCTTGCTTTCTTTTTTTTTTTTCATTTTCTCCTTAAATTAAATAAATAAACACACACACACACACACACACACACACACACACACAATTGTACTTTAGGTTCTGGGGTACATGTGCAGATCATACAGGATTGTTGCATAGGTACATACATGGCAAGGTGGTTTGCTGCCTCCATGCCCCTGTCACCTATTTCTCCCCATGTTGTCCCTCCCCAACCTCCTCACTCCCCACTGTCCTCCTCTTAGCACCACCCCCAACAGACCCCAGTGTGTGATGCTCCCCTCCCTGTGTCCATGTGTTCTCATTGTTCAACACCCACCTATGAGTGAGAACATGTGGTGTTTGGTTTTCTGTTCTTGTGTCGGTTTGCTGAGACTGATGGTTTCCAGAGTCATCCATGTTCCTACAAAGGACACGAACTCAAAATTTTTTATGGCTGCATAGTATTTCATGGTATATATGGGCCACATTTTCTTTGTCCAGTCTATCATCAATGGGCATTTGGGTTGGTTCCAGATCTTTGCTGTTGTGAATAGTGCCGCAATGAACATACGTGTGCATGTTGCTTCCTTGCTTTCTTTCTTGAGACTGAGTCTCACTCTATTGCCCAGGCTGGAGTGCATCTTGCCTCACTGCAACCTCCACCTCCCAGGTTCCAGTGATTGCCCTGCCTCAGCCTCCTGAGTAGCTGGGACTACAGGTGTGTACCACCATGCCCAGCTGATTTTTGTATTTTTTGGTAAGGACAGGGTTTTGCCATGTTGGCCAGGCTAGTCTTGAACTCCTGACCTGCGTTGGCCTCCCAAAGTGCTGGGATTACTGGCATGAGCCACTGCACCAGGCAACATCTGTATTTTTCTGAAGCTTCTCAGGTGACCCATCTGTGCAGCTGTTGCTGAGAGTCCCTGGTGTGGCAAAGAGCATGGGATCTGCAGTGGGTCACCCCTGGCTCTAGTCCCAGCTGGCCAAACTTCTCTGAGTTTGCTTGTTGACGATACTGGGAATAATTGCTCCCTCCCAAGCCGTGGTGACAGATGAAGGAGGTAATATTTCAAGGAAGGTCTTATTGTGAGGTGCCTAATAAGTGCTTGTTAATACCCCTCTCCGTTCAGGCCGTCCTTTGGTTGGCCACATCCCTCCCTCCTGGTCTCATTCCCTCTGGCTCTGAACTGGGTCTCCGGACACTCTTTTGGGATCTCCATGTGGCTGATGTGGGGTTGTCTCTCTGGACCCCCTATGGAGCCGCTGCTGTTTTCTGTACCTGGAAAGAACCAGTTTCTGCACACTTTTGAGGCCCTAGGCCACAGCAGGGCTCAGAGGGATTTCCCAGGTACTTCAAGCAAAGCTGACCTGAGGGGCCAGCAGTGAGTGCCAGGGCAACACAGGGAACACATTCCTGGGTAGGGGTATGTCTCCATTTGGCCTGCTGTTTGTGTGTGTCTGCGTGTCAATAGGAAGTGGGTGGGGCAAGGGAAGCCTGGGTTACACTTAGTAAGCCTGGGGCACAGAGGTCAGCTGAAGGTGACGTGAAGAGGAGAGGTTCCATTCATTCTGCCCCTCACTGTTCTTTTTATCTTTTTAAAGGGCTCCCTGCAGATGCAAGCCCTGGGAATTAGAACCCCTTGGTTATGTTGATTTAGAGAGTGATAGGTAACCTTGAGAAGAATGCTCTTGTGTAGGCCTGTTGGTCTTCATGGGGGCCACTGACCCAACACGATGTTTAACCAGGGGCAGCGGGTTCCTGTGGACATCTGGCCTGAGCCTGCAGTCAAACCTACCCCTCACCACTTTAGCAAGCAGAGATTCGTAGTCATGGGTGTATTCGCATGGAGTTGAAGTAGCTCTGTGAATTAGCACAAATGCCAAAACCTTGCCCAATTATTTCCCTAGTTGATTCTCTTCCCTTGGATTGCAGTGCTTGTCAAATAGAGGAAACGAACGTTCTTCCATGGTTTACCAGAAAAAGGTCATCCTGGGCAGGTGATTTTTTAAACTGGGAACTCTGGATAGAGTCTTTGACTTTGCCTAATACTAATAAGAAACTGAATACGAACATTTTATTAGACTAGTGTTCTGAACCAGAGGTGAATTTGCCTTCCAGAGGTCATTTGGCAATGCCTGGGAACATTTGTGGTTGTCGCAACTAGGGGAGGATGCTATTGGCATCTTAGAGAGTAGAGGCCAGGGATGCTGCTGAACACCTCACAATGCACAGGACAGCTCCCCACAGTGACAAATTAGCCTAAAATGTCAATAGTGTTGAGGTCAGAAAATCCTGGTAGAGAAGCAGGTGTCCAGTGCTGGCACTGGGATGTGAATTCCAGGAGGTTCTGTCCAGCTAGACCCCAGCTCTCACCTGCTGGAATAGCTTGCTTAGCGTGGCGATGGTTGGATCTGGGCACACTCAGCCAAATGATGATGATAACTATGTTCATGATGGTATTTCATTAGTACCTACTCCGTGCCAAGTCCAGAGCTGAACCCCTAACAGATATTAGCTCACTGATGATGCCAGGGCCACAGCCCTGAATGACGCAGATGAGGGAGCAGCACCTCAAACAAGAGAAATTGCCTGGCAGTGGTCGCACAGCCAGTAAGCTAAGGAATCCAGATTTGTACACGCCCCTTGCCTCCAGAGCTTGGGTTGCCTATTACCCACATAACCAAGGGAAAAGGCAGTGGCTAAGCGGCTACATACTTTATTTTTTTTATTTTAATTTTTTTGACACAGATTCTCGCTCCATCACCCAGGCTGGAGTGCATGGCACAATCTTGGCTCACTGCAACCTCCACCTCCCAGGTTAAAGCGATCCTCATGCCTCGGCCTCCCAAGTAGCTGGGATCACAGGCATGCATGATCATACCCAGCTAAATTTTATATTTTTAGTAGAGACAGGGTTTCGTCGTGTTGGCCAGGCTGCTCTCAAACTCTTGACCTCAAGTCATCTGCCCGCCTCAGCCAACCAAAGTTCTGGGATTACAGGCATGAGCCACCGTGCCTGGCCTGGTAGCTGCATTTTTTACTCAGCTTTGAGACAGATGTTTTTCAGGAGTTGGTTGTTCCCTCCTTCAGGTAATCTGCAGTTGAATCCAGTGTTTACCTTTGTAACATTTTTAGATGCAGGGTCTCACTCTGTGCTCAGGCTGGAATGCAGTAGTGTGATCATAGTTTACTGCAGCCTCAAACTCCTGAGCTGAAGCGATCCTCCCACCTCAGCCTCCTGAGTAGCTGGGACTACAGGGATGTTCCACCACACATGGATAAGTTAAAAATTTTTTTTTAAGAGATCAAGCTTTCACTATGTTGCCCAGGCTAGTCTCAAACTCTTGGCCTCAAGTAATCTGCCTTGGCCTCCAAAGTGCTGGGATTACAGGCATGACCATCCCACACAGCCAACTTTGTAACTTATAACCCTACCTTGATGCATTTCTTATGAATAGTGATTTTGGCCAGCACCCTTTTAGAAGTAACAGTAATATCATTTCACACCATGGGCAGGGTAACTTGCTTGAGTTTCTCAAATTGCCGGCTAGCTAAGGAGAGTGGGAGGCAGCCCCTCGGCTTTCTCTGTTTCCCTCCAGGTGTTCCCCACCAGCCAGGATGCTGCTACTCCCATTCACAGAGGCTGTGGGGAGATGGAAGCTCGGGGACCCACCAGGCTGCCCATGTGTGGTGTCTGGGAAGACTCCTGTCACTTACGCACAGTCACCCACACGCTGTCACCCACCAGCTGCGACTCTGAGGCTCCCTCTGGGCAGCCATGGAGAGGTCCCAGGGTACATTGGGTACCTAGGCCAGAGACTTGACTGTAACAGAAGGTCCCACAAACAGGACTGTCACATGGCTTCTTTGGGTCTTGGATTCTGAAAATGAGAAGATGTACTAATTTACAACTCTTTTCCCTTTTCTCTGTCTATCATTCGGTGACTCAAGACAGAGACATTCGAGTTCTAGTCTAAGGAATACAAGAGAAAAGGGGAAGCTCAGAGAGGTTCTAATTGGCCAAGTCAGAAGGGAGGCCGACTCTTCAGACTTTCAGAAGCTTCTGTGGCCTTTGCCATCCCACCTTTGTTACTGTGTTTTCTCACGATTGATTAGCAGTAAAACCCTGAATGTTGTATGTGAATGAGGAGGAAGGAGGCAAACTGATTGTGGGGACTTCAAAAACGCTATCCCTGGCCAGGCATGGTGGCTCATGCCTGTAATCCCAGCACTTTGGGAGGCTGAGGTGGGTGGATCGCCTGAGGTCAGGAGTTTGAGACCAGCCTGGCCAACATGGTGAAATTTGGTCTCTACTGAAAATAAAAAGATTAGCCAGGTGTGGTAGTGCACACCTGGAATCCCAGCTATTTGGGAGACTGAGGCAGGACAATCGCCTCAGCCTGGGAGGCGGAGGTTGCAGTGAGCTGAGATTGCCCTGCGGCACTCCAGCCTGGGCGACAGAGTGAAACTGCACCTCAAAACAAAAAACACAACACAGACACTATCCCTTAAATCTCACTCCATGTTCGCCACGCCCAGAACATCTCTCTCTTAGAGAGGGCCAGGGGACTGTCTCTCCACTTCTGGCAAAATACCCCTGAGTAAACTGTCAATTCACTCTCTCTTTTGCCCACTCCCAGATACACTCTGAGCTGGCCTCCCCTCTCCCCACCCCTGTACGGTAAGACTCTGTCTGTGCTCACAGGCCCTGTCACGTAAACAAACATGACATTACCTAGCACTGCCTGAACTCCGCTATTCCACACCTAAGGGGGTTCCTTATTTGCAGACTGGCCAGAGAGCAAGGTCCATCACATGACCTTCTGGGGAATGTTCCCGTTAGAAGTCCCAGGAGGTTGGTGGCAAACAGAAAACACTAAGGCTGAAAGATCCTGATGAGATCATCAGGTGAAGCTGAGGAGAAAGCTGTGGACGCTGGGCTGGGGGGACAAGCAGTCCCAGATGGCACATGAGGTGCTGTCATGGAGTCTCAGGGTCCTCCGGGGTCCTTGCAGTGAAGCCACTGTGCATCCAGGCTGAAGTTTGTGTTCCTTGTGACCAGAGGGACCTGAGGTAGAGGACTCTGTGCTTTCCCTGTGATCTGAGGAGCAAAAGGGATGGCACTTTATCAACTAAGAGAGACCCTAGGGTTAAGGCAACAAAATTACTTATGAGGGGAGGACTCAGGGTTTGACTGGCATGCCAACTTCCTAAATTCCTACGGCTACAGGAAAAACCGCATTCTTGGAATACTCCCTAACCAAAGGAACTATCAGATAAATCGCCAGGCTCCTCCTAACTCTGATCTGCAACCCAGACCAGTATGACTCTGACTACACAGAGGACCAGCCCTGCAGACATTCTTTTCTGATGAGCCGCTGCAGGCCTTAAACCAGGTTAACCCAGGTTCAGCTTATAGAGGCTGCCCATGAACTGACTTGATGTTGGAAGATGAACTAGAGGACATAAAGAGCCGAAGTCCGCCTCATGTTAGTGATAAAATCCCACTCGGAAGTGAACATGGGATGTATGTTGTATACGTTTACCCATTATGCAACTATTTGGCTCCCCTTGTAAGTATGTGAAGCTCTCCTCCAAACCTGCTGAGTATGTATGATACAGACCTTGTGAGGCATAAAACCCAACCTGTTTTTCCCTCTTTGAAGAGAGAGGACCTTCACTCTGCCCTGGAGACATTCTCTTCCTGGTTTGCACGCTGTATTGCCAGTAAGGCTCTCCTTCCTACTGTTTAGCCGTCCCGGGGTCTTTTGGATGAACTCTTTAGCTGAGCGCTCCAAGAGCGGCATTCTTCTTCCTCACCTGGCTCTTCCTTGAAGAAGCAGGTATTTCTCACTTGGCAGCACTGGGAGACCAAGGTCACAGTCCATTTTCCAGGTGAGGAACTTGCAGGGTGAAAGATGCTCGTTGAGGGTCAAGATTTGCATTTGTGGTGGAATCTGGGCAAGTCTGGATGGGCCATTTCCCGCCCTGAGCATCTGCTGCACTCAGGATCGGCTGCTTCGGGGTAGACAAAACAAGTTAGACAAGGCCTCTGCCCTCTGTAATGTGCACTAAGAGACACAGCAATTAGAAGAGGCTCTAGTAGGGTTTGTTTCCTGACTTGCCCTTTGCTTAAAAGCCTCTTAGTACAAGTGGGAATTTGGATTTCATGCAGAACAGTGCAAGTATCAAGTCTATTCTTTAACCCCAGCTTGGAGAAGGCCCTAGGCAAAATTGTGGTATCTGTGAAGTTGGTTTCTAGCTCCACGAGATCCTGGTTTCTGCCTGTCCTGACTTCTTTCTTTCTTCTTCCCTGTATTCCCCTAGCTCTACCGCCACCTTTCTCCCTTACAAAATCCCCCTCGAGTAAAGTAAAAAAAATGACTGTTAAGACAGTGTTACATACACTCCTGGAGAATTTTACCTTTTGAGGACAAGCAACCTTAAACCAAAGGACAGTTGCAATTATTCAGTAGAAAGAAAAGCCCACTGCAATAAAAATACTTAGCATTTCTTCAGCACCTTCTGAGCACCTGGCAACTGTGGGTGACATTGTTGCTTCTCTCTTTCCTTTTTTGAAATTTGAGACAGTCTCACTCTGTCACCTAGGCTGGAGTGCAGTGGTGCGATCTTGGCTCACTGCAACCTCCATCTCCTGAGTTCCAGCAATTCTCCTGCCTCTGCCTCCATGGTAACTGGGACCGGAGGTGTGTGCCACCATGTCTGGCTAATTTTGTATTTTTAGTAGAGACGGGGTTACACCATGTTGGTCAGGCTGGTCTCGATCTCCTGACCTCAGGTGATCCGCCCACCTCGGCCTCCCAAAGTGCTGGGAATACAGGCTTGAGCCACCATGCCCGGCTTGTTGCTTCTCTGTCTAGCAGCTGTCCCATGCCAACCTTCCTCCTCCCTGGTTTTGGTTCCAGGAAGGTGACTGCATCCCGGTATTGGGAGAAGCATGTTGCCTTGGTCTAATTCAGCCATGCTTCCTGGATTCCCGTTGCTAGGAATCGGCTTAGCATGGAGATGTGATGTAAACTTGCCAATGACACATAAGGGGGCTTACGGGCCAGGCTTGCATCTTGCGACAGTCTGCAATCCTGTCCTGCTGGTTGTTGCTGCATGGGGCTGTGCTGCTTGGAGCATATTCTGCCATCTTGTTTCCATTCAGAAGCCGCGTTTAAGATGGCACAGCAGAATGATGGTGAGTATCTGAGTCCTTAATGACGTTAAAAGACACTGCTCAACAGCTTTGGAATTTCTCGTTCTGGAAGTTAATACATTTCTTATAGATATTTTTCAGGATACTTTTAGTTGGGTCTTCTGTTATTGAGAGCTGCAAACATCCTAATGAATGCCCTGCTGAATGTTTTATGTAGATTATCTCACTCGAGCCTCCCAACTTTGTGTTGATGACAAAGCGAGGGCTTGGACAACTTAAATAACTTCCCAAGTCACCCAAGCAGCAAGTGGGGTCTTAAACACAGGTACCGCCTTTGAAATGCTTTACCATCCACTGTGATATGGCCCCAAATCTGACTCTTGCCTCTGCCTCCTTCTGTGACCCTAAATAAGTCCCTTAACCTTGCTGGGCCTCAATTTTCTCATCCATGAAGAAAGGGACTATATTGGGTGACCTCAAATGTCCTCTTCAACTCTAAAACTAGAAGAATAAAATTTCAACTCTAAAATTCCCCGTAGGGGACCAAATCTAGGTACCCGTCGTGCAAGAATAGAGGTCTCAATTTTTGGACTCCTTGGATACAGATAAGATAATACAACTTGGCCGGGCATGGTGGCTTACGCCTATAATCCCAGCACTTTGGGAGGCGGAGATGGGCAGATCACGAGGTCAAGACATGGAAACCATCCTGACCAACATGGTGAAACCCCATCTCTTTTAAAAATACAAAAACTAGCTGGGCATGGTGGCACATGCCTGTAGCCCCAGCTACATGGGAAGCTGAGGCAGGAGAATCATTTGAACTCAGGAGGTGGAGGTTGCAGTGAGCTGAGACTGCGCCACTGCCCTCCAGCCTGGGCGACAGAGCAAGACTCCGTCTCCCCCCCGCCAAAAAAAAAAATAATAAAAATAATCCAACTCTGGGTAATATAAGTAGAAACAAATGTGTTGTTACATATCAGGTAGATTACAGTCACAGTAATGCCTAGGAATGGACTGATGAGTCCATTATACTCCATGGCTGCCCACTGAATTCTTCAGCTGACTCCAGTGCTACCACCATACTGGGCACTGGAGGCCCTTGCTGGTGACCTTACAATGAATTCTAGACTGTTTTTTAGTTCTTCACTTGCTTCAGGGTGAAAGTCTCAGATGAAAGCGTTTAGGTTCTATGGACTTAAGCTGTAGGCCCTAGTTACCAGGATCTGGGAGATCGGGTGTCTTGGGTTGGGTTTCCCCTGGAGTAATCTTGAAACAAGGAATTCAGTGGCTTATTTGGGAGATAATTCAAGGAAGCACTGGTAGGGGAGTTGGGAAGTCAGATAGGGAAGGGAGTCAAACATTAAAGGGTTTGTTATCAAGCAGGTTCCCCTGTGAGGAACTCAAGCTTACTCCTGCCTGGGAATTCTGAAAGACAGTGTAGACCATGTGCCTCGGGGTTCTCCCACTGACAGGCATGGTGGTGGGTCTAGGTTGTTTATGCATCAACTCTTGGCAGTCCTTGGCTGGGGCTCTGCTTCATAGGGAGGTGAAGTGTACCTCCCCGGCATTCTCTGCTTATCCTGTGAAGTGGGCTCCGCAGGCCAGAGAAAGCCCTCAGGCAGTGAGTTAGAGGAGTTGGCAATTGGAGTCTGACGTTGCACAAGCACCTGGTGTTTACTGCTTCTCACCAGCATTCTTCCAAACACGGGAAGAAAGTACAGATGCCAGGCAGCCCCAAACGATCAATACCCATTGGCTTGTGAAAGCTTGTCAGGCAGACAGCAACACTGGGGGAGAGGCTGCAGCCCACGCAGACCTGGGTCCTGGGGTGCCTGCAGCAACTGGCTCGCTTTTAGGAAATGCAGCTGTGCAGGCCTCGTGGTGTCTCATGGCTTCCTGTGTATCATCTCATCTCTTATGGGACCATTAGCTTCTCAAGGGCAGAAAGCACCTTCAACATTTTAAATTCCCTTGCCTCTTACCAACTGCGTTCTTTACAACCCTAGCCACATAGCAGTCACTAATACTTTAAAATTAAATTCTGTGTTTTCATAAATACCTCGGTTTTTATTTTATATATGTTGATGAAAAACTAGAATCCTTCATATTTAGAAGGAACCAATAAGTCAAGCAGAGCCCACCTTGTCCACGCCAAACCCCCTTGGATAGTATCCCTGTTGTGACCAGTGGTCACAGCTATTGTCCAAGGACTTCCAGGGGGCAGTGTGGTGTCATGGTGAAGAGTGGGGCTCTGCGGGTTGCCTACCTGCCTTTGAATCCTGGCCGAGCAATTGATGCATAGTCTTGGACAGAGCGTGCAATGTTCCTTATCTTAGTATTTTTCTCCTCAAAATGGGGATAATTGTAGTATCTGCCTACATAAGGCCATAAGGGTAAACAGAAAAAAACAGATACAAACCTAAGTCCATATGCAACTAATATAGATACATATATATTTATATATACCTGTATCTATGTAAATACAGATATTTAGCACAGAGCAAATGCCAAACATTCCATCCTCAAGGTGGCTATTATTATTCCAGAGACCGGTTATTTCATCCTCCTGAAGGTGAGCTTCCTCATTTGGGAATAGCTGCTATTGTTAGCAAGTGCTTTGACATAGCAAGCCCAGATCTTTTTCCACGCAAGGGTTCAATCTTGAAACTCAGTTTGAAATTTCAGTCTCCCAAAGAAATAACTTGTTGGTTTTATTTCATTTTTAATGAACAAATAATATTGTCTATGTTTATGAGGTACAAAGTGATATTTCTATACATGAACATGAATGATTAAACCAGAGTAACTAGCATATCCATTACCTCAAATAGTTACAATTTCTTTGTGGTGAGACCATTTAAAATCCTCTCTTCTAGCTGTTTTGAAATATACAACACATTATTATTATCATTATTATTATTATTTTTTTTTTTGAGACAGAGTTTCACTCTTGTTACCCAGGCTGGAGTGCAATGGCGCAATCTCGGCTCACCGCAACCTCCGCCTCCTGGGTTCAGGCAATTCTCCTGCCTCAACCTCCTCAGTAGCTGGGATTACAGGCACGCGCCACCATGCCCAGCTAATGTTTTTGTATTTTTAGTAGAGACGGGGTTTCACCATGTTGACCAGGATGGTCTCGATCTCTTGACCTCGTGATCCACCCGCCTCGGCCTCCCAAAGTGCTGGGATTACAGGCTTGAGCCACCGCGCCCGGCCTTACAACACATTATTATTAACTGTAGTCACCCTGCCATGCAGTAGATCACCAGAACGTATTCCTCCTGTCTGAAACTGTGTGCCCATCAACCGATGTCTCCCCTTTTTTCTGTTCAGCCTTCCTGCCACCCCAGCCTCTGGCAACCACCATTCTACTCTCTACTTCTATGAGTTTGACTTCTTAACATTCCACATGTAAGTGAGATAATGTATTTGTCTCTCTGTGTCTGGCTTATTTCACTTAGCATAATGTCCTCTAGTTGCAAATGACAGTTTCCTGTTTTTATTTCAAGCTAAATAGTGTTCTTTTGTGTATATATACCACACCGAAGAATCCATTCACCTGTGGATGGACTCTCAGGTTTGTTTCCACATCTCGGCTGTTGTGAATAGTGCTACAGTGAACATGGGTATGCAGATGGCCCTTTGGCATATTTGTTTCCCAAAGGAATAATTTTTAAACCTGTGCTGATCTTGTTTTGCCTTCTGAAACTACAAAGGATAATTCTTTTTCATTTGCATGATTTGCCTTCTTCTTTTTCTTCTTTTTTTTTTTTTAAGAGAGTGTCTCACTGTGATGTGATGCTCAGGCTGGAGTGCAATGGCGCCGCCTTGGCTCATTGAAACGTCCGCTTCCCAGGTTCAAGTGATTCTCCTGCCTCAGCCTCCTAAGTAGCTGAGATTACAGGCACCTGCCACCATGTCAGACTAATTTTTGTAGTTTTAGTAGAGGTGGGGTCTCACCATCTTGGCCAAGCTGATCTTGAACTCCTAACCTCAAGTGATCTGCCCACCTTGGCCTCCCAAACTGCTGGGATTACAGGTGTGAGCCACCTCGCCCGGCCATGATTTGCCTTCTAATGAGAAAAGTGTGTATTCACTCCTAAATGTGTTTCCCAAAGTGTCTTCTGAAAATGCTACTCTCCAGAGGACAAAAGTCGCAACGCCCATTTATGCCTTAAGGGCTCTGAGAAGTCCAGTGATAAATTGTTCCTAAAACTAACTTGAGGAATGTGACATCTTTTAATGTCCCTGCAGTTCCTTGGCATAGGTTTTTGATATGTTTGCTCTCTTTTCAACAAGGTTCTTGGTGTTGGCCACAAATCCTACAGACATTGAAAATAAGTGTTTTTCTTTTTCACAAAAATATAATAATCTTTTTCTGGAAAGAAATTTAAAAAACTTCTTTTTCCACATTTTCCTCTTGGTGTTTTCAGAAGGGTATTTTGTACTATCTGCACAATTGGAAAGAAACAAGAAGGGGACACAAAGCCTGCTTCTCTCCTCACCTCTTCCTGCCCCTCTCGTGGAAAGCTCAGGCTTCTTAAGTACCAGCTACTTCCACCCCCAGCAGCTAGAGATCAAGGAGGAATTCCACATAGTACTAAGCTGCTGCTCTTTTCTCCACGGCCGCTGCCCTGGAAGAGTGGTTTTCCCACATTGTGAGCATAAAAAATTAAAACTCGGCCGGGCGCGGTGGCTCACGCCTGTAATCCCAGCACTTTGGGAGGCCGAAGCGGGTGGATCACGAGGTCAAGAGATCGAGACCATCCTGGTCAACATAGTGAAACCCCGTCTCTACTAAAAATACAAAAAATCAGCTGGGCATGGTGGCGCGTGCCTGTAATCCCAGCTACTCAGGAGGCTGAGGCAGGAGAATTGCCTGAACCCAGGAGGCGGAGGTTGCGGTGAGCCGAGATCGCGCCGTTGCACTCC
>NW_016107875.1:394911-411172 GCF_001604975.1 Cebus imitator | reverse complement strand
GAAACTCCGTCTCAAAAAAAAAAAAAAAAAAAAAAAAAAAAATTAAAACTCAAAAAGGTGGGCATGTTTTCACCAGAACCTTCTCCTCTGTACCCTCTTCTCAGCGCTCCTAAAACATCAGCGCTGGAGAGGAGTATCTGCTCCGTTTATAAAAGGAGCGACTGGGCTCTTCACCCAAGCCAGTGGTTTCATAGATACCATAAACTCAGTGTTTTCATAAATACCGTCATGTTTACTTCATAGGTTGATGAAAAACTAGAATCGTTCCTATTTAGAAGGAGCCCGTAAGTCAAGCAGAGCCCATCTTGTCCACGCCAAACCCCCTTCGGTAGCAGCCTTGTTGTGACCGGTGGTCATAGCTATTGTCCAGGGTCTTCCGGGGGCAGTGTGGCGTGTGATGTCTCCACAGTAGAGCAAGGCGTCTGGGTTCCAAGAGGGAATGTTCTAAGCACAGGTTGAGAAAAAGGTCAGTTGCAGGATTTGAATGACAGTGGCTCCTCCTCAATGTTTCTGCCGAGATCAAGGCACTCCTTTTACAGGCAAACCGTGTAATTAGCTTTGACGGAGAGTGCCTTGGGGAAGCGCAGAGCCACAGGCTCTCAGTGCTGGAAGGAGACCTGGCCATCACCAAGCCCAGACTTTCCATTTCACAAATGAAGCAGCTGCAGCCCAGAGAGGTTAAGTGCTTTGACCCAAGCTACAAGGCAGAGATGGCTGCTTCCTCTTGTTCTAAAGATACGCTTCTTTCCTTTCCTTTCTGCCTTTCTGTGGGTGGGGCTATGGGGATTTTTTTTTTTTTTTTTTACCTTTTTCCCACTTGCAGCCAAGAAATATATTTCTGTGCTTAAGATCTCTTTCGTTCGTTCAATAAATATTTATTAAGTGCTTACTGGGTGTCAGGCATTGTGCCAGGGCATTCTTTCACTGCGTCTGTTAAACAAAGATGATTTATTTCTCTCTGAAGCTGGTAGAATGAGGCCTTAGGCTAGTTGCTACATGCACAAAAATATACTATTTTGTTTATTCTGCTTCCTGGCACCAGACACATGGGCCCCAGTCACCAAAGAACCCCACTGGCTTTTCCAGCCCCTTGGTATCTCTTGAACCCAGACGGTCCATATCTGAAGCCTCTGACTTAAAGTTTTACAGAGATAACCTGCAGAATCTTCGTGTACCTCTCCCCTTGCAGGGGACAAGAGGTGGCCTCTTCCTTGAACACCCTGGTGATACAGGGTGGCGTGAGGGTGGCACATTTGGGCCAGCCCCCACCTCCACAGTGTGCGAAGCTTGGCTAAGCTAATTGGGGCTGTCTCTCAAATTCTTAAATTTGGCTTAAATTTGGCGGAGCATGGCTCGCGCCTGTAATCCCAGCACTTTGAAAGGCTGACGTGGGTAAATTATTTGAACCCAGGAGTTCCAGACCAGCCTGGGCAACATGGCAAACCCCATCTCAACAAAAAATACAAAAACTAGCCAGGGTTAGTGGTGAGTGCGTGTGGTCCCAGCTACTGGGGAGGCTGAAGTGGGAGAATGGCTTGAGCCTGGGAGGCAGAGGTTGTAGTGAGCTGGGAATGTGACACTGCACTCCAGCCTGGGTGACAGAGCAAGACCCTGCCTCAAAAATAAATAAATAAATAAATAATGCTTAAATTCCATAATCATTCACTGAGCACCTTTTCTATATGTCAGTCACAGGTCTAGGTACTTGTAGGTATTGTTGAATAGAACAGGCCAAGATCTCTGCCCTTGTGGAATGTACCTAAGAACTGGCTAGCACCTCCCCGTGGATTCACTGGTAACTGAGTCCAGAGTATAAACGATACATAGGACAGGCCCCAGAGGCTGCTCACCAGGATGGAGTAAGGAAGTGATAATGAGGGCTTCCAGAGGAATAAGCTTTATCCACTCCCCCTCCCCAGGTTTTCTGGGCCCTGACTTTGCTGTGCTCTCAAGCAGCTATTGCTCATGTCTTTCCATATAACTGAGAGCTGTGATCTCTGGACTTTCCCGTTGTTGTGGGCAGTGGAGGCTGTGAGAGGACCAGCCTTACCTCCATCATTCCACCTGCAGAGAAGGGGGGCTCTGTGGTGACTGGGGACAAGGTATCCAGCTTATTTCTGCCATCAACCTGGGGGACAGAGTCTAGAAGGATGCCCCCTTCTAGACTAACACTGTGGAACTCAGAAGTATTAAAACCCAGTATTTTCCTGCCCCATCAAGTCAGAAGACTGAAGAAGAAGCTGTTTCATTAGAGCGAAGGTTTTCAAAGCGTGGTCCTTGGAAATTTCAAAGTGTGGTCTTTATTATTTTTGCTTAACAAGTTACTCTAAAACTTAGTGACTTAAACAACAAACGTTTCTTATCTCACATTTTCTGTGGCTCAGGAAGCTGGGCATGGCTTAGCTGGGAGACTCAGGCTCAAGATGACTAATGAGGTTGCTGTCAAGCTATCAGCAGCGGTGGTGGTCTCATCTGAAGCCTTGACTCACTTTGGGAGGGAGATCCACTTCCACGTTCATGCATGTGGTTGTTGCTGGGGCTCAGTCTCTCACGGCATGAGCCTCTGCATACATTTGTCTCATAGCATAGCTTCCCACAGGCCAAGCGTTCTGAGAGGATGAGAAGGCACCTGAGATGGAAGTGACAGTCCTTTTTTTTTTTTTTTTTTGAGATGGAGTCTAGCTCTGTTGCCCAGGCTGGAGTGCAGTGGCGTGATCTCAGCTCACTTTAACCTCTGCCTCGTGGGTTCAAGTGATTCTTCTGCTTCGGCCTCCTGAGTAGCTGGGACTAAAATTGCGCGCCACCATGCCCAGCTAATTTTTTATTTTTAGTAGAGATGGGGTTTTACCATATTGGCCAGGCTGGTCTTGAGCTCCTGGCCTTGTGTCTGCCCGCCTTGGCCTCCCAAAATGCTGGGATTATGGCGTGAGCCACTGTGCCTGCCTGGCAAAGCTACAGTCTTTACAGAACCTGAGCTTGGAATTGACAATGCATTACTTTTGCCATATTCTATGTGTTAGAAGTAAGTTCAGTCTACAACAGGGGAGGGTATTACACACGGGTGTGAATACCAGGAGTGGAGGTGATTGCGTTTCTTTTTCAGGAGGCTTATCGTAGAAGCTGCCTACCATATCTGGGAGCTTACTAGAAATCCAATTTGTTAGACCCCATTCCAGACCTACTGAATCAGAAACTATGAGAGTGGGGACTGGGAATGTGTGTTCTGACATTCCTTTTGGGCGATTCTTATGCATGCTAAATTTTGATTGCCATTGGCTTAGAGTAGGGGTTGGTGAACTTCATTTTAGGCATAGGGACCCCTGCTCTCTCTGCGTCAGCTACTCAGCTCTGCCATGTAGAGGAAAAGGAGTTATAGGCCATATGTAAATAATGGATATGGCTGTGTTCTAACACAACTTTACGAAAAGAGGTAGTGGATGGGATCTGGGCCCCCAGGATATAGTTTGTCCACCATGCCTGAGAGTAGTAGGGACATTTTATGTGATCAGCATTAGATGCTGTTACCTCCACATTTCTTTTTCTTTTCTTTTTAAATCAGGCAAAACTGTTTTCTGTTTCCTTCCAGAATAGTCTGAGATCATTCTGACTCCCCAGATCCTGAGAGATTACCGAGACTCAGAATAAAGGATTGTGACTATGCTTGAGTTTTCTGATGTGTTTTTTTTTTTTTGTGGCTGCCGGTAAATCACAAGCTCTTCGAGACAATATATGATGGAGACGATGAATGTGGGCTTTGGAGGCAGACAGATGTGAGTTTGAAATCCGGTTCTTCTAGCCCTGTGAATACGGCGACTTAGCCTCTTCGCACCCCAGTCTCATCATCTGTGTAATAGATGATGATAGCACGCACTTCACATGGTTACTGTAAGCAGTTGTTCTAATTACCTACTGTCGTGTGGCCAGTATTGGTGGCTTAAAGCAGCAACAGTTGGGGAGGTCTTCTGCTCCAGGGGTGTCATCGGTGGCTATAGTCATCTGTGGGCTGGGTGGGGCTACATCCCAGGTGGTGTCCTCTGTCAGTCACGTTGGTGCTGGCTTTCAGGAGCACCTTGTTGTCTTCCACATGGTCTCTCTGTGTGGCCTGAATTTTTTACAGCAAAGCATGGCATCTGGTTCCAAGAGGGAATGTTCTAAGCACAGACAGGTCTTGGGAGCTGCCCAGGATCACTTCTGTAGCCAGTGTCAGGACTAGCTCAGATCCCAGGGGGAGAAAAAAAACAACGCAGCCATCTTTAAGCCACTCCAGGAGTAAATGAGAGTAATCACAAGAAGTGCTTGTCGCATGCCTGGGCTACGACAGAAAATAAATACTGAGTACATTAGGAAGCAGGAACTTCTCTTGCCCGGTTCTTCGTGTCCTGTCCATGAGGGATTATTGCTATTCAGTCAGCAAGTGTTTTTTTTTGGGGCCTGCTGGATATTTCTGGAAGGTCACAGTAGGATTCCTCTCCTCTCTACACCCTTTCATGATGTGGTCAGTTTCCTACACGGCTTGTCACGACTCTTTGGTGTCCTGAGAGCTCTGTAGGCCTAGCACTCTCCATTCAGAGCTACCTACCCTTCAACAAGCCCAGGGAGAAATGAGGTGGGTTGGATTAGAAGGATACCCTGAGATGATTTGATTGGAACAAAGGTCTTGTGCCCTGTCAGCTGCTGAGATATGGATTCTCAGCCACAGGAAAGGACACTCTGTGGGTAGACAGAGGGTCAAAGAGGACTGTCAAAGAGAAGTGCCCTCTTATGCTAACTCTCCGTAATGGAGACTCCTGTGAAATCCACCCCTTGTTAGGAGCCTCTGGGGAGGGGAAGTGCGGACTGCTTAATTCCCACTAGAACACATCTTTTGGGCGATAAGCGGCCCCCAAATTTCACAGCTTAGGAAAATGAGGCTTGTATTTGGAAAGTTTATTCTAATTGGGGTTGAAGGCTTATCTTAAGCTAGAATAAAGTAATAGTTGCCAAAAGAAAAAAAAAAAAAAAGACCAGGCAGGGTGTCCTACGGCAGGGATTGGTGAGGACTAAGGAGAAATGGAGAGTGAGGCCCCGTTATGGGGGCAGCCGCTGCTTGTCTCCACTTGTGGCTCTGTAGGCAACTGTGGCTGGATCTTCACATTTTTAAAGAAAAGCCTGAAATCTAGACTTTTAATTGGAATTTCCATTTACAAAATGTTGGCAAATAATATAAAAATTTAAAACTACTATGTTGGCCCATTAAACATACACACACACACATACACACACACACACACACACACACACACGCCCTCACCCACATACCCACTCACCCCAGTGGTCAAAGTACTCCCAGCAGATGTCCTGCAAGTTGACCTGCAAGAGATACAGGCAGAAGGCTGGATCCTTTTTCTGAGCAACATTTCTCCTTATTGTTTTGGCTTGAAGGCCGTTATCACAGAAGAAATAGAACAAGGGCAGGGAGACATCGGGTATTTATGGAATGTTTTGGGGGTAAAATTGTTCTGAAAAAATAATACAACCTTTTATCCTTACTTATTTAGTCACCAAAATGATAATGCCACCTTGCATGAGTGCTGATCTCTAGAGTATCAGCAAATGATTAAACTAAGTTTGATAAACTTCACATAAAAGAGCAAAGAAAGGTCCATGTGTACCCCCCTGACTATTTGAGGGCCTGTGGGGTCTTCCTGTTTTAAAGAGGAGGAAATAGAGATTCACCAAGGTTCTTTTAGGAACTGACTAGCAATCCCAAGGAAGTCCTATTCGCACGCATGTGTCTGCGTGTGCGTGTGTGTGTGTGTGTGTGTGTGTGGCCAGGCGCCAGGCTGGAGTGCAGTGGTGTGATTTCGGCTCATTGCAACCTCCACTTCCTGGCTTCAAGCAACTCTCCTGCCTCAGCCTCCGGAGTAGCTGGGACTACAGGCACATGCCACCACGCCCAGCTAATTTTGTATTTTTCAGTAGAGACGGGGTTTCACCATGTTGGCCAGGATGGGAAATCCTATTCTCGAAATAAAATACTAAGAATATCTATGCTTGTATCCAGGTAAAACTGTATGTGGTGAAGAGAAGTAATTATGACTAATATTAACTTGTGAAGACGGGAAAGCGGGAAAGATTTAGGATAAATATAGGAAATATTTAGAGATTGGAAGGGCTAAACAACGGAGAGAAGTGCAAATCTTTGTATATTTTTTTCTTTTAACATGGAGTTTCTATGAGAAAGAATGAATAGCTTTCTTCCTAATACACTCTGCAAGCAATTCTGCTCAGAAGTGGTTGGGTGAAGGAGGCACCCTATGGATACTTTTCCATCCTGTAATTTTTTTCTTGGGTCCAGCAAACAAAGGCCCCCCAACTTAGTAACTTACCCAAATGATTTATCAGCTACCTCTTCTCCCAGGAGGTAAACAGGCAATAAAATAAATGAAATTCCTATTCTCTATTATTTGACCCCCATAAATCATCACACACCCAAGGTGAGCATTTATCTCTAAGTCATCACAAAAATATTTTCAATGCTATCTTCTTCATTTTGAATAAGCAAAGAATCCAATGATGATATGTCAGTGTAAGGATAATTCTGCAAGCAGTAACTGATGAATTTCAGAAAATGAAGAGAGAGAGACAGTGCGTGTGTGTGTCTGTGTGTGTGTGTGTGTGTTTGTGTTGTGGGAGTAAAGATTCTTGGGGGCTTCTCAGTTTCTTTTATTCTGTGCCAAACCTTTCCTAGGATTAGATCACTTTTGAAACTTTAGGTCCTCACAGAGCAGCTGATAGATAAGATCATATGGGATATTACTTTCCATGTTAGTTACTTGTGCACTCTATCTTGAACTAAAAGCTATTGTGCCCAAATGAGGACTTTTGTGTGGTGCTGGTGAACAGGGGGGTGCTGTCCTGTCACCATGACAACAAGCATTTGCAGGAAGAACAGGCTCCTCAGGCCACATTACAGTCACGTGGTCTAGAGGGACCCCCTTTGAAGCCCGTAATCTTTTCTGAGTTGATTGTTAACATCTTCTGAACATAATCATTAACCATGTTCTGTAACAGATAATTACCTCCTGTAGTTAGCATATTCTATCCCTGAGTGGTCTGTGACATTCATATAGGGTAAGACCTATTTTAGTGTTACTTTACCTAACCAAGCAAAATAAAGCAATTTGACGTCTTAAAATCTGAATAAGTTTGCCTTTCACAGAAAAATACTGTGTTGACCCTGGCATCATGTGTATCTGTCATCCTGTGCCCCAGGGCTGTTCTTTGCTCTTGTATTTGAATACCTACTGCAGGCAGCTTCCGAAATGCCACGGGCTCCTTTCTTCCTTCTGTAGCTACTCGTTTTCCCATGATGTCTGTACACTTATTGAACTTCCAGTGCCAGTTTTTTGTTTCAGATTTATTGTGTTCACTTACAATAAATATTAGGGATAATTTTCTTTCTTTCTTTTTTGAGATGGAGCCTTGCTCTGTTGCCCAGGCTGGAGTGCAGTGGCACGATCTCGGCTCACTGCAAACTCTGCCTCCTGGGTTCAAGTGATTCTCCTGCCTCAGCCTCCCAAATAGCTGGGATTACAGGCACACGCCACCATGCCTGCTAATTTTTGTATTTTTAGTAGAGGTGAGGTTTCACTGTGTTAGCCAGGGTGGTCTCGATCTCCTGACCTCTTGATCTGCCCGCCTCAGACTCCCAGAGTGCTGGGATTACAGGCGTGAGCCCCTGTGCCGGGCCCTATTTTTCTTTTTTTAACAAGTTTCTCCTGTGGGTTTCTCCTTACCAACTAACATCATTCCCTAAGACTCCCCAGGCTTCTGCCATGACCCAGGAAATTCATGTCTCTCTCTTGGCTCTTGTACAAGGGAAAGCCTCCTGTTTCAAATTCCCTAACCTCAGCTTATCTTTGAGGGGTACATTCAAAATTTCAGCAGAGCTAGATGCAGTGGATGATAAAGGAGTGCATGAGAGAAAAGAGGAAATAAAAAAGAAAACTCCAAATCTGAAGCCATACTAGAGACTGATCTGACTAAGATCTTTCTAAGGCTATGATTAAAGCACTTGCACTCCAGTATCCCATCGTTATACAAATAGGATGCAGAATCATTATGAAGATGAAGAGTGCTTAGGTGTTTTAAATGTCACGTGGCTGGAGTACCCAGATTCTAGAGGTGAAGCATTTGATGGTGATACCCCGAGATAATCTTGCAGGGTTGGTGTGGGACCAGGAAGAGGGAGACTGTGAATCACACATGCCTACTCCCCACCCTGCTCATCTTTCTTTGCCAGCAAAATTTGACCAAAATGAGCACCCAAAGCTATAAAGTGCCATATTTTCTGAACTCCAAATTAGGACCTATGGCAAAGCCATCATGCTTTTGTTGGTGATAGAATCGGTGTCTCCAAACTCATATTACTGAAGGAATGAGTCAAACCTCTACTGTGAAAGAGCAAATGCCCAGGAGAAGAGGCAAAAAGTCTACCTGCTGGATGAGGGGTGTGGGGCTCCCTTGGGGAGAAGCTGCTCTGTGCTGAATACATACAAACATATATATGTGTGTGTGTAAATACATATATATAAAATGTGTCTATATGTATATATATGTCTAATATATGTATATATGTGTATGTATATATATAATTTTTTATTTTGAGACAAAGTTTTGCTTTTGTCGCCCAGGCTGGAGTGCAATGGCGCAATCTTGGCTCGCTGCAACCTCCGCCTCCCGGGTTCAAGCGATTCTGCTGCCTCAGCCTCCCGAGTAGCTGAGATTACAGGCACACACCACCATGCTGGGCTACTTTTTATATTTTTAGTAGAGACAGAGTTTTTCCATGTTGGTCAGGCTGGTCTTGAACTCCCAAACTCAGATGATCTGCCCACCTTGGCCTCCCAAAGTGCTGGGATTACGGGCATAAACCATTGCACCTGGCCTTTATAATTTTTTAATGAGCCACTCTGGTCTTTAAAACAGCAGCTGGCTGGACCACCTCTATCTACTCGATTTGCTTCTGGCTCCAGATGACCAATTCTTACAGCATTACAGCTCCTCTTCCTCCACCTCCTCCACAAAAAGGCCTGAAGAGGGGGCCGGTTCCCTAGTTTGCTCCAGGCAAAACTTCTATCATAATGAGCTCCCTTGTGATGTAGAAACCAATAAACTTGTGCTATGAATGCCCAATAGTGAAGCAAATTATACATTTCTCTTTCCCAATGGAGCGTTGTTTTGTTTAATGTGCTCATACCTTTCTAACGGTAGGTGTAAAATTGTCATGTGTCTGGGAAGAACAAATTGAGCTCTGGTAGTTTGCATGTGCGCATGTGTGGAAGCGTCTTTGATTAACGCTAGCATGAGTGAGTCCTTCTGTGCTGAGGCGTTAAGACTCGGGGCACAGAGACCCCATGCGGCCATGTTTCTGAAAGCCTAAAGCAGAGGAAATTCTTGAGGTACAGAATATAATGATCCCAAATGGAAGGCAGCCAAGGTTCTGGACTTAAGATTTTCTGCTCTTACATAGAGTTGGGTATTTCAAGAACTTTCTTGTCATAACCGATTGGACACACTTTTCAGGGATGAATGGTGATGTGCTGGGGCAGGGAGGCAGCAGCTGGCTGTTTGGCAGATCCATTGTTATGCGTTAATTTGACTTTATTTATTTATTTATTTATTTTGGTCGGAGCCCCAGTGGTGATGAGCTCATTTAGAATCTTTCTGCCTGCCACATGTCAGTTCCAGAAATATTCCAGTACAACGTGGCATTTGTTATGTGTTGTGGGATCTAGGTTGATCTATTGGATCCAATCAGTGTAGATGAGCTGTATTCACTAACAAAATTAATAGACATACGTTGTGACTTGAGCCAGTCAGAAGACAGCTTATTCATAACATAATGGTTCAGTGCCTCTAAGATGAACTGGTTCAGTTCTTAATTCATCTCAGCCACGCAATAGTTCTGTTACGTACACAAATCGGTATGTGGGGGTCCGCAGAGGCACTGTCCGAGAGCTGCAGTGATATACATCAGATAAACTGATTAAATCTGCACTAAGCAGAATGCCCAGGGCAAGCGCTGTCAGTGCCCTTGAATATTGCCAGGAGGATCAATTGCTTTTGTTTGGAAAAATAAATGCATTTCTATCATTGATGGAAGCTATTATCTGGTGACAACGTTGTAGTACCTTGGTAATGTCTTTTAATGAATTAAAACTGAGGAATACATTCTGAACATGACCACATGTGAATGCTAGTCACGGAGCAGGTAGAAAGAGAGATTGAATTTTTCTATTTCTTACGCGGAGTAACACATAAACTCCTTTCAGTGGCTTGCGGGACTCGGCATACTGATGTCAGTCTACCATCTGATCATTCCCTGTCCCTGTCTCTTCGTGCGCTATTTTCCCCAGATGCTGGCCTTCATTTCTGCCTTAGGACTCTGTGCTTCATAGCCTCTGCCTGGAATGCTCTGTCCCCCAGATGTTTGCATGACTGGCTCTCTCTTGTCACTCACATCTCAGCTTGCATGCCACCTCCCCGTAGAGACCTTCCCCCATCACCGCATAGTAAGGCCCCATTCCCTCACTCCATATTACATCATCCTGTTTATTTTCTTTCTAGCACTTATTGCCCCTGAAAAGTCTCCTGTTGAATAGGTTATTTGCCTGTGGCATAGGTCTCCTGAGATCTCCACTGTGTCCCCAGTTGCTGGTACTGAGTCTGACATGCAGCAGTGCTTAATCAACCTTGCTGAGTTACTGAATTTCTCTGGCGCCTATATCTGCTTTTGGACCAGTCAGTGGACGTAGGGTTTAAAGGGCAAAACATTTCACCAAAGGGGTTAGATGCTGCTAGTCTGGATGCCACCTTTAACTTACCGGGTGGCCTTGGATACGTCACTCAACCTCTTTGGTGTAATTGACAACTTTTTCAGCTCTAAGACAATGTTTCCAATTGCTGGTTTTGGTTGAGATGGGAGCAAGTTCGGTAATTACATTCTGTTTTAATCATCCGAGTTTTAACCTTGAAGGGGATGGGAATAGGCTATGGAATTTTATCCTGGATGAGATGGGAGAGAGGTACCTATGAAGGGGCCAGCATGCAAATTACTGAATAGCTTCCACACTATTTAACAAATATCCAGTCGGCATACCATCTGGGAGAATGGTTTTCTTTCGTGACCTGTAGTCCATGAATATTTATAGGCCAGTAAAATTAGATTATTAGTAAATGAAAAAACTAACACTCACCTTAGAATAGTTTCTGCCCAGATCCCCAAGGTCTGGTTCCTCTCACAGAGCTTGTGAAAAAAGCTCAGGCAAACCTCCAAGGAGAAGCTGAGCTGTGAGCAGTAGGAAAAAGGTTCTTGTGCTCCCCGCCCCGTGGGGTCCCAGGCTGCTCTTTTATCCTGTGCTGATGACAGCCCCATCCCTCATTCTTACCCAACACCTTCAGGTTCAGGAAGCCGGGAAAGCAGATTCATGAGGGGGTGTGGCCATTTCGTTCCCAGCTTTAAAAGGCACTGCACCATAATGTGTTTTAAAAAGACCACAGCAGGTTGAAAAATGGCGAAATTCAAATGGCAGAGTGCTTGTGTGAAAGTGGAGATATTACTGCCGAGGGTGAGGACTGAATGCTCTCTTCTGAGAAAACAGAAAATGATGCTGTTAACTAAAAACAGGAACAGGAAAATGAACTACACATATATTCTTCAGAGAAGATGAGGCGATTTTCACTGACGTTTTGGAGGAGTAGTTTTGTTTCAATGATATGAGTGGCACTGATGTAATTTTCTGATATTTTTACTTGTTTCTTGCATAACAACCGTCCAACCTGGCCCACTGTATTCGTACACTCAGTGGAAAAATTTTTATTTTCCTCCTGAAAACCAAAACAGTAAAAGTAACTTTTCAGAGGAGCTTTCTATTGAAAGAAAACTCTCTGCTGCCAGTGAGGAATTTTCCTGTGCCCTACACAAAGCATATAGTTATTTTTATATCCAATCAGCTTACTTTTTTTTTTTTTTTTGAGACGGAGTCTTGCTCATGTTGCCCAGGCTGGAGTGCAATGGTACAATTTCAGCTCAGTGCAACCTCCACTTCCAGGGTTCAAGTGATTCTCCTGCCTCAGCCTCCCGAGTAGCTGGGATTATAGGTGCCTGCCACCACGTCCAATTAATTTTTGTATTTTTAGTAGAGATGGGGTTTCCCCATGTTGGCCAGGCTGGTCTCAAACTCCTGACCTCAGGTAATCTGCCCTCCTCGGCCTCCCAAAGTGCTGGGATTACAGACAAGAGTCACTGCACCTGGCTGCCGAAGTTATTTTATTGGAGGGAAAACATGATACTTTTTTATTAAAACCTATTTTGTTTTTTAAAAATTGACTATTTAATACACATTAATTAAGTTTCCGGCTATGATAATTCTATCACTTATAGCAGACCATTGACCCTGCCAGGAGCACCTAGAAAATCTGAGTAAGGTACAAAATAAATGTATGTTTAAAAGAATCAGAAAGATACCAAGCCTGCTAGAACTTGAAGGGCCAGATTCTGGAAACAAAGAAAGGCTCATTGAAATAAGCCATTTTTGAGAACATGCTACTTTCTCCTTGACACATGTTATGAGTTTAGGCCTGGGACAAGAAGCTGAAAATTTGGGCAGAGGATTGACTTCCAAGATTCAGGGAAGACTTCCAAGTTTTAAACAATCTTATGAAGCTGAAGAGATAAAAATTGGAGTCCATATTTGCTGGGCAACCAGGAGTAAGGGTCCAGGATTCTACGGAGAAGTGGAACAGAAGCACTAGTTTTTCCTTCAAGGCATTTACTGATTAATATCTGATTATCTGATGAACACTGAGGCAAAAAATTGCAACCAGAAAGCTGATGAAACAGAATGGAATTAAAGGCAGTTCTGAAGAGACAAAAATTTAAGTTCAGGGCCCATCAAGAAGGAATAACCATAGGAAACATATTAGATTCTAAGTTGGGACCCATGGCTGAGGTGATGTACCTCTATAAAATGCTCGGCAGGAATAGGGTGCACCTTCTCTGAGGTGCTATTAGGCAATGTAGAGCTTCTACAACTTTTCCTGCACAATATTCAGCATTCAATTAAAAATTATGAATTATACCAAGAGAAAAAAGTAAACTGGAAAAACAGACCAAGAAATGACCCAGACACAGGAAAGTTCAGACATTGATTTTAGAATAGCTGTGATTAATTTTTCAAGAGAGTAGATGACAAAATGAAGAATTTGAGAGTAAGAATTTATATTTAAAAAGCACCAAATTGAAATTCTGGAACCAAAAGCACTACAGCTGAAATTTAGAACTGAGTAGATGAGTTTAACAGCAAATAAGACACAGGTAAAGGGAGTATTAGTGAGTTGTATAATAGGTGGCTAAAAATAGTGAAGCATGAAGGAAAAAAAGATGGAAAATGCATAAACAAGTATGAGATGTGCGGAACATGGTCAACAGGTCTAACATTTGAATTTGAATTTCACAAGGAAAAAGAGAATGGGGTAGTAGAAGAATATTTGCAGGCGTAGTCAAGAATTTTCCCACACTAATGAAAGACATCAAATCATAGATACAAAAACTCACTGTGCACCCAATGCAGAACAAATACAATGAAAACTATGGCTAGGCACATCATAATAAAATTGATGAAAACCAAAATCAAAGAACAAATCTTAAAGATAGTCAGAGGAAATTAAAAAAAAATTTACTTCTAAAGGAATAACAAGAGGACAGAAAGCTAATTTCATAACAGAAACAATAAGATCCAGAAGGCAATGGCATGATAGCTATAAAGTGCTGAAAGAAAATCACCTTAGCCAGGTGTGGAGGTGCATGCCTTTAGTTCCAGCTGCTTGGGAGGCTGAGGTGGGAGGGTTGCTTGAGCCTGGGAGTGGAGTTTGCAGCAAGCTGAGATCCACCATTGCACTCTAGCCTGAGTGACAGAGCTAGACCCTGTCTCAAAAATAAAATAAAAAATCATCAAGCTAGAATCTTACAAAAAAAATTGTTCAAAAGTTTAGTCTAGAAAGAGATATTGCAGACAAATAAAGAACTATATTTCAATGGCAGAAAGATAAATAAAAATTTTAAAGAACGGGCAAGTGACACGTATTTCACAGAAGAAATACAAATGGTAAATTAACATATAAAAAGGAAAAGAAAGTAAAGAATCAAAGTAAAACTGTTCTAAGTTCCAAAGCATATTTTCATAATTCATTAGATATTTTGGCTGGATGAAATAATAATAAACACTATTCCAAACTTGAGTAATACAGCCCGGAAGATAGAGCTTTATTTTTTTCATTTTACAGAACACATTTTTATCTCATATGTTTTACAGGGAAGAACACAGAGGCAAAGAGGTCAAGATACTTGCCCAAATTTATGAAGGAAGAGGTAGAAGTAGAACTCAACTGTTACTGGAAGAAGGCAGTTCAACATTAGTCTCTGTCCTCTTGGGACTTACATTCTAATGGTAGGAGACAGACATCAAATACATGATAAGGACTTCGAGGAATAATGAAGCAGGTAAGAGGATAGGAGTCATAAAATTACCTTTTTGAATAAATAGATCGGGGCTTCTCTCCCAGGAGGTAGTGTCTGAGCAGCTCTCTAAGCGAAGTGAAGGAACAACTCCTGTAAATGTTTGGGAGAAGATCACTCTAGGCTTCAAGCGAAAAGACCAGTATGACTATAGCTGAAGGAGTGAAGGAGAGAGCGAAGTTGGGTCAAATAGTTTTATTAAGCTATGGTGAAGACTTCGCATTTTACTTTCAGTGTTGGGCAGTCACTGGAAGACTTTGAGCAGAGAAATAACAGGATCTGACCTAAGTTTTGAAACAATGACTCTGCCTGCTATGTGGAGAACAGGGCACTGAGGATGGATTCAGAGTTTTATATTAGTCCGGAGGGTGTTATATTAGTCCAGGCAAGAACTGATTGATAGAGGCTTGAACTAGGATGATAGTGGTGAATTAATGATAAATAGTTGTATTTGGAATATACATTCTTTCAAAAGCCAACAAAGTGGGAACGTAAATTAGTACTGCCATTATGAAAAACTGTATGGAGGTTTTTCAAAAAAATTAAAAATAGAATTACCATATAATCCAGCAATTCCATTTCTAGGTTGATATGGTTAGGCTTTGTGTGCCCACCCACATCGCATCTTGAATTGTAATCCCTATAATACCCAGGTGTCAAGGGAGCGACCAGGTGAAGATAATTAAATCATGGCGGTGGTTTCCTCCATGCTGTTCTTGTGACAGTGAGTGAATTCTCACGAGATCTGGTGGTTTTTATAAGGAGCTCTTCCCCCTTCGCTAGACGGTTCTTCTTTCTGCCACCTTTTGATGGAGGTGTCTTGCCTTCCCTTTCTCCTTCTGCCACGGTTGGAAGTTTTCCGAAGCCTTCCCCAGCCATGCTGAAGTGTGAGTCAATTAAACCTCTTTCCTTTGTGAGTTACTCAGCCTTGGGCAGTTGTTTATAGCAGTATGAAGGTGGACTAATCCATGAGTATGTGTCCAAAGAATTTGAAATCAGTATGTCAGAGTGATATCTGCACTCCCATGTTTATTGTGGCATTATTCACAATAGCCAAAATAGGGAATCAACCTGAGTGTCCATCAACAGACGAATCAAGAAAATGTAGCATATATGTACAATGGAATACTATTCAGCCTTTAAACAGAGGGAAATTCATTGATGTGTGACAGCACGAACATTATGCTAAATGAAATAAGCCAAGCACAGAAGGACAAATGCTACCTGATCTCATTTATGTGTGGACTCTAAAACATTTGAACTAGAAGCAAAGAGTAGAATGGTGGTTACCAGAGACTTAGGGGTGGGGGAAGCAGGGAGATGTTGGTCAAAGGATACAAAGTTTTAGTGAGACAGGAGAAATATGTTTTTTGGAATTTATTACACAGCATAGTGACTGTAATTAAGAATAATATGTTGCTAGTCCAATAATATATTGTTCTCTGTGAAACCAGCCTGGTCAACATAGTGAGAACCCATCTCTATTTAAAAATAATAAAAGAAAAAGCAAAAAAAAAAAAAGTCTGAAGAAAACAAATAAGAACAAAAAAAGGAGTGAAACCACATCCATAAGACTGTGACTGTATTTTCTGGTCTAATTCCTAGGGGAAATATCATGCTTTTTCCATATTGGCAGAAATACGCAATTCAGTCTATTGCAGATCACCCCTAGCATTCAAGAAATAGAAACAAAACAAAAAA
>NW_016107875.1:380663-394556 GCF_001604975.1 Cebus imitator | reverse complement strand
ACCGTCCCTCCCCTATTTCCCCCCAACTGACCCCAGTGTGTAGTGCTCCCCTCCCTGTGTCCATGTGTTCTCATTGTTCAACACCTGCCTATGAGTGAGAATTTCAAATATTCCTATCACAAAAGTATTTGAGGTAATGGATATTATAATTAGCTTGATTTAACAATTCAACACCTAAACATAAAGCATCGCTCTGTACCCCATAAATATGTACAATTGTAATTTGTCAATTTGCAATAAACACAACAGAAAATAAAATAAAGCCAACAAGATTTACTAAAGAATTATTTTGTGGGACTGAGGAAAAGAAAGGAGCCAAAGATGATCCCGAAGTCCTTAGAAACTGAAGGAATGGAGGAAACTTTTTGCATTTGCGGTATACCAGTACAAATACCGCTAGAGGTAAGACTCAGCTGAAGTAAGAATCAGCTGGGAGTCTCAGCTGAAGCGCCTAATATGGGCGTGAGGTAGAGTGTGGCCAGGAAAGTTTTATCTGCTAGTTTCCTTTGTATTTCTGATTTTGTGAGGGTTTTTTTATTCCCTTCTTGGAATGGTCACTGCCTGATCCTGGCCAAATGATCTGGAGACGACATCCAGGCATTACTACCAAACTGACCCCTCCAGAAGGCAGAGCTCCCTGTCTCCAGGATGGGCTCTTTGCCCTGAGCTTTGCACAGTCATCTGTGGAACCTGCAGCAGAGATCTAGCTATCAGGGGCAGAGTTACAGTAACTCACCAAGGAAGACACCTCCCTCCTCTCATTGGAACTTCAGGATGACATACGCAGGAGTGACACCAGCCACTCTAAGGGTACTTAGTGGGTCTGTGGCTTAAGCCAGTCAAGGTTCACCCATGGAACTGGGAGTAGGGTCAGTTTTTTTCCAAATGCACACAGTGGAGGTAGATATTTGAAGGAAAATTAAACTTCCTTTTTAAAGAGCTAAAGGCAAGGCATGCTGAGTGGTCCAAATGCAAGATACCCACTCCATGAGGGAAGAGCATACTCAGGCGTAGGGTAGACAGAAAGCACTTCGGAGCATATGTGGTGCATGAACAATAATGACCCATCCAAGGATAATTATTGGGAGAATGTGATGTAAATAATCTATTTATAGACAGACATCTCTGAGACCACACCCTTAAGTTGAACCCCGTCCTGCCTTCAGACATTATAAGGAAATGATAATGTTTGTGTCTAAGTCAGAGCTAGTCCTACCAAGGAACAGAAGCTTCTAAAAAAATAATGCTTGTGTGGATGCTTTTTCAGTCATCTTAGAAACCAGCCATTCCTCTCTCAGATTGAAGGCAGTACTAGCCCTGCTTCTGGTTCAGAGGAGGGTTCAGAGATGAAGATGGGCTGGTCTCACAAATGCTGCATCACAGGTCACGCGATGCTGGAGCCGAAAGGGATCTCAGAGGTGATTCAGTCCAGTTCTTCCATTAGATGAGGAGAGGAAAAGGTTAATTAAGTAGAGTTTTACACAAAAAATTATATATTTGAAGACTTATTTAACCTCCCTATGCATACTGTATGGCTGTTTGTGCTCATAATTAGCTATTTCTGCTGGGTTCATGTCTGAAGGAAGGGAAACTAGACTCTTATGGTATATACCCTTTGTCTGCTCCTGTTATTCATTGATTAGAAAAATGCTCACTGAGTATCACATATCTGAAACTGTTTTCGGCTGAGAAAACAGCGGTGAACTAGACAGACACAGACCTTGCCATCAAGGTCTAGAGGAAGAGACAGAAAACAGTCAAATAGGTTGGGTGCGGTGGCTCATGCCTGTCCTCCCAGCACTTTGGGAGGCTGAGGCGTGTGGTTCACCTAAGGTCAGGAGTTCGAGACCAGTCTTGCGAACATGGTGAAACCGCAACTCTGCTAAAAGAATGAAAAGTAGCTGGGTGTGGTGGCACATGCCTGTAATCCCAGCTGCTGTGGAGGCTGAGGTGGGAGAATTGCTTGAACCCGGGAGGCGTAGGTTGCAGTGAGCCGAGATCATGCCATTGCACTCCAGCCTAAGTGACAGAGGGAGACTTCGTCTCAAAAAAAAAAAAAAAATCAAATAGTCAAAACTGTTTAGAAGTTGTGGTATTATAAAGGAAATAAATCAAGGATGGTGTAAACTACTGAAAAACAAGGGAGAGCTACTTTCAATAAGGTGGTCAAGGAAGGCTTCTCAGAATAGAGTAGTTCTAAGAATTTAACTGAAGATAATCTGAGAAAATTTCAACAGGCCTTGTTCAGCTTCAGCCCCCAAGGACAACTCAGGTTTGGACATTTGAGGTGACCCTTGAGTTACTGCTCTTCCTGTCTGACATCCCTCAGGTTAAGATGTCCTAAGTTATTGGGAGCTTCACCAACTTGGCATGGTCCAATTAATGGAGACTGTAGCCAAGAATGGCCTGAGAACCAGTGAAACTCCACACTGGTGGTCTGGAGAGAGGTAGTATAAGGATGTTCAAGTTTTGTGAACTTTAGCCCTGTATGTTTCCAAACAGAAACAGCAATGCAGAGCTTGGAATCCAAAAGTGTTGAGGGCCTCTCAATTAGTTATTTGTTCCAGGAAAGAAATCTGGAAACTTCATGCTGTTGACAAAACTTCCAAAACAATGAACAACTTGGAGTGCTCATGGATCATCAGAGCCACTCTCCTTCCTCCAGCCTGATGACAGTATATATTTATTCACATGCCCTTTGTCCACCTCCCCCTCTTCTCCCACTGTAAACTCCCTGAGAAGAGAACCGTTGATTTGTTTATGCCTCCCGGTGTTCCTGGAATAGCACTGCCTTATAGACGGCAGGTACTCTGTGACTGTTTATTCTATCAAATTTGGCAATTTGCAGAGCTTACGTATCATGACTCTGAGCTATTTCAGCTGGGGCCTCCCAGAAAGGCTTGGCTCCTGGTCCTCCAGCAGAATAATTCCATCCTTGGGAGTTGAGAACCATCTGGAGTGGAGGCTCCCAGTGGGGAAGATGGAAAATCCAGCATCTAAATCAGGCTGGGCTGAAGACAGAATGTCCTCCGAACTCACATTCCAGTGAGGTCCTGAAGGCCTCTGCCTGAGCTGGGGTGGTGGACCAGAATGGGGGCTTCCTGGGACCCCTCTTTGTACTCAGGGCAGAGGACTGAGGATCTCACCCGCTTTACCATCCAGAATGCCAGCATTCTATCCTAGAATTTGTATTCAGAGGGAAACCCTTCTTTCCACTGCTTTTCATTTTCGTCTTTGGATCAAAAGGAAAGTCACTCTAAATCAGGAACGTACTTAATGACCTTTCCCAAAGAAAGGGCAAGATGCCCATAACCCACAACGTTAGTCTAAATCGATTCCTTTCCTAGCATAAGAAACAAACTTACCTTCCTAAGAAGGGGAATGTCAGAAGGGAACCTGGAGGGCTCTGGGGGTACTTTAGACACTCAGTAGTTGATTGTTTGCAAAGGCGAACAGTACTTTTACCTTGCTGGATTCTGAGCAATTTGTGGGGGTATGTGTACCAGGCTTCAGCAAAACACCATTGTGAGGCTGAGCACCAAGTGCTTTGTGTGAAGGGCAGATCTGGGTTGGTGTGTGATGTGCAGCGACGTTTGGGCAGAAGGCTGCTGTTAGGAGAGAATTGCAGGGCAATTAAAAGACTTTTTGCGAGTTGGCAATGTTGTTAATTCCTTTGCCATTTTATATGAGCAGGAGGATTAATTAGCGTTGGCTTTATGGAGTTATATCTGAATGCATATGTTTTGGGTTAGATATTTCTTTTTACTAGATTAGTCAGACTTGTTCCCAACTGTGCAGGCCTCCTCATGGGATTCATTTGTGCTTGCCTGATTGCTTCTTGTTTGCTGGAGTGTGTTATCTAGGGCCAACGCCAGAACCATTTACAGCAAGGCTGACTCTGTCCTCACAATATTACTTTTGAGGAAGAAATCAAAAGAAAAATGGGTAGGGATTTAGAATACAAGGGCAGACTCGATCACAGAATTTCTTTTGTTTTTGTCAATTTCTGCAAATGACTTTTTAAAATAGTCTTATTTTCCCACTTGCATTTCTTTGATATCTCTTTGTTTTCTTACTTTAATGGGACACAAAAAGAGACAGAACTCTGCAGTAGGGGGATCTTTTTAATGAAGCTCAGAATAGCCCGCCAGAACCATTTACCCAGACCTCTTCCGTGTTCAAACACGAGCCTGTGAGGCTCCCAGTTCTTCCTTCTCTCAATGAAGCCCTAATTAGTAGAATAGTTCTTTCTTAGATACTTTGGTGACCTTGGAAATACAAGGTATTCCAGAAATAGATGTATCCATGATTCTCTTATTGCACGTGGTAATGGGGAGGGGAGCATTGTTCTATTCATTTCCCAACACTAGTTCTAGCACATGGGGGTGTACAGTCAATATTTATTCAATGAATAAATGTTCGGCCTGGTGTTTGGGCCATCCTCTGGGGCAGGGGCTCTCCATGTAGCTTGTTTGAGGTTTATGGAGACAGATTGTTAGCAGAGTCATTCTAGGCTCCAGCATCCTGAGTAGGATTCAGTAGATGGAGGGAGGGTCCAGGAATCTGTATTTTTAACAAATGCCCTGATGCATTTGGATACGCATGCCCTTTGGACCTCACACACTAGGGAGAAGACTGACCTGGGGAAGATGGCATTTTAGAACTTTAGAGGAAAAGTTTCTCCCACCCATCTTAGGCTGCTTCCCATTTTGGTTCATGCTCAGGTTCTTCTTTGAGGATCTCCCATGATAACGCCCTGCTTCTTGCGTTGTTGCTTGGGGAATATCTACAGGTGCCATCTCCTATCCACCTTCCACTTTCAGACCACTGCGGAGTCTAATTTGTTCCAGATCAGATTCCTTCTGTTCCCCTGGAGCCACCTGCGGCTAGCGTGACTGGATGAGACCCTCTGTTCTTGCTCTGGAGTTGCACACAGTTACCAAGTGACCAGGGTGCCTGGCTTAGGTGACCTTTCCAGTCACCTGTGCTGTGTGTTTGACACCAGACACTGAATGAGGTTCATTATGTGAGCTTAGGTGTATGAGTGAGAGGATATATCTAAAGTTGGCAGTGCAGGATACAGAACATTGGCTCCCTGTGTTATCGATGTTTCTCCCTCTGTGGATGGAAACCCTTTGAAGGCTAGAACTGGGTCTGATTTCAAAGAGCCCCTGAACTAAACTAGACCTGGGATGGTTAATTTTACGTGTCAACTTGACGCATACCACTGGTTCACTGGGCGCCCAGATGTTTGGTTAAACATTATTCTGGGTGTGTCTGTGAGGGTGTTTCCAGAAGGGATTAGCAATTTAAATGGTAGGATAGCTTGCTCTCCCCGGTGTGAGCAGACCCTTTATAATTCATTGAGGGCCTAAATAGAACAAAAAGGTGGAGGAAGGGAGAATTTACCTCTTTCTCCTTAGGTTGGGACATCCGTCTTTCCTTGTCCTCATTCCAGGACTTATATCACTGGCTCTCTGATTCTCAGGATTTTGAACTTGGACCAGTATTACATCACTGGCTTTACTGGGTCTCCAGCTTAAAGACAACAGATAGTGGGACTCCTTCGCTTCCATAATTACGTGAGCCAATACCTTATAATAATTCTCTTTATATTTAAAGAGAATTATTTCCCACTGGTTGTGTTTCTCTGGAGAACCTTGACTAATATAAGGCCTCTTGAGCACTGGAGCTAAAGTTGACATTCACCTGAACATTACACATCAGTCTAATATGCTCCAGAAATAAACTAAATAGCAAACAAAATGACTAAATAGCAAAACCCCAGGGATGCATCAAGTGGGCAGTTTTTTGCAACAGCTAAACACCAAAGGGGGTGTTGGCAAAGTGGTATAGGAGGTAACTATGCACAAGGGTCGTGTGAGCAGACCTGGTCAGTAACGCGTGGCTGGAAAACGTCTTCACATTCACAAGCTGGGGATGCTTAACACCGCCCCTCCTCGTCTTCTCCCCATCACGGAAGGAGCAGAGAAGGCGTTTTGGAGCAGGCAAATTTTGTTGTGTCTGCATTAAATGAGAGTTGTATTTTCTAAGTCTAAACGTGTGCAGTAGCTAAGAAAGAAGGGAGGAACGGCTGTCCAGTAAGAAGCCATGTTCGTTTGCGAGGGCTGCGGAACAAAGTACTACAAGGTGGGTGGCTTACACAAGAAGGACTTACTGTCTTGCAGGGCTGGAGGCTGGAAATTGGAATTGAGTTGTCAGCAGAGTTGGTTCCTTCTGAGGGCTATGAGGAAGAGTCTGTTCCATGCCTGCCTCCGTCTTTGGTGGTGTGCTGGCAATCTTTGGCATGTAGGCATGTCACACTGATCTCTGGCTTTATCGTCAGAGTAGTCTCCCTGTGTGCATGTCTGTGTCCAAATTGGTCCCTATAGTAAGGACACCAGTCATTAGTGGATTAGAGGCCCTCCCCACTCCAGTATGACCTCATCTTAAATAATTACATCTGCCGTGACCTTATTCTCAAATAAGGACACATTTTGAGGAGCTGAGGACTAGGACTTCAACATATGATTTTTTTTTTTTGTCTTCTGAACAACAAATTTATTTTTCACAGTTTTGGAGGTTATGAAGTCCAAGATCAAGGTTCTGTGGATTTGGTGTCTGACGAGGACCTCCTTCCTGGTTCACAGACAGCACCTTCTTGCTGTGTCGTCACATGATGGAAGGGGCATGGGGTCTCTCTGGGGCCTCTTTTTCAATGGCACTACCCTCAACCTAGTCCCCACCCAAGGGCTCAGCTCCGAACTCCATCATGTTGTGAATTAGGTTCAACATGTGAATTTTGGGGGACACATAAACACTCAGGCTGTAGCACTACCCACAGTTACAAATATAATTCTTTTTAAAAAAATTATACTTAAGTTCTGGGATACATGTGCAGAACATGCAGGTTTGTTACATAGGTATACATGTGCCATGGTGGTTTGCTGCACCCGTCAACCCATCATCTACATTAGGTGTTTCTCCTAATGCTATCCCTCCCCAAGCCCCTCACCCTCCGACAGACCCTGGTCTGTAATGTTCCCCTCCTGGTGTCTGTGTGTCTCATTGTTCAACTCCCACTTATGAGTGAGAACATGTTGTGTGTGGTTTTCTGTTCCTGTGTTAGTTTGCTTGGAATGATGGTTTCCAGCTTCATCCATGTCCCTGCATAGGACATGAACTCATCCTTTTTTATGGCTGCATAGTATTCCATGGTGTATTTGTGCCACACTTTCTTTATCCAGTCTAACACTGATGGGCGTTGGGCTGGTTCCAAGTCTTTGCTATCGTGAGTAGTGATCAGTAACCATACCTGTGTATGTACCTTTATAATAGAATGATTTATAATCCTTTGGGTATATACCCAGTAATGGGTCAAATGGTATTTCTGGTTCTAGATCCTTGAGTAATCACCACACTGTCTTCTGCAATGGTTGAACTAATTTACACTCCCACCAACCATGTAAAAGTGTTCCTATTTCTCCACATCCTCTCCAGCATCTGTTGTTTCCTGACTTTTTAATGATTGCCATTCTAACTGATATGAGATGGTATCTCATTGTGGTTTTGATTTATATTTCTCTAATGACTGGTGATGATGTGCTTCTTTTTCATATGTCTTTTGGCTGTGTAAGTGTCTTTTTCTGAAAAGTGTTCATATCCTTCACCCACTTTTTGTTGGGGTTGTTTTTTTCTTGTAAAGTTGTTTAAGTTCCTTATAGATTCTGGATATTAGCCCTTTGTCAGATGGATAGATTACAAAATTGTTCTCCCATTCTGTATGTTGCCTGTTCACTCATAATAGTTTCTTTTGCTGTGCAGAAGCTCTTCAGTTTAATTAGATCCCATTTGCCAATTTTGGCTTTTGTTGCCATTGTCATGAAGTCTTTGCCCATGCCTATGTCCTGAATGGTATTGCCTAGGTTTTCTTCTAGGGTTTTTATGGTTTTAGGTCTTATGTTTAAATCTTTAATCCACCTTGAGTTAATATTTGTATAAGGTATAAGGAAGGTGTCTAGTTTCAGTTTTCTGCTTATGGCTAGCCAGTTTTCCCAACATCGATTATTAAATAGGGAATCCTTTCCCCATTGCTTGTTTTTGTCAGGTTCATCAAAGATCAGATTGTTGTAGATGTGCATTGTTATTTCTGAGGCCCCTGTTTTGTTCCATTGGTCTATAGATCTGTTTTGGTACCAGTACCATGCTATTTTTCTTATTGCAGCTTTGTAGTGTAGTTTTAAGTCAGGTAGTGTGATGACTCCAACTTTGTTCTTTTGACTTAGGATTGTCTTGGGTATACAGGATCTTTTTTGGTTCCATATGAAATTTAAAGTAGTTTTTCCTAATTCTGTGAAGAAAATCCATGCTAGTTTGATGGGAATAGCATTGAATCTATAAATTACTTTGAGCAGTATGGCCATTTTCACAATATTGATTCTTCATAGCCATGAGCATGGAATGTTTTTTCATTTGTGTCCTCTCTTATTTCCTTGAACAGTGGTTTGTAGGTCTCCTTGAAGAGGTCCTTCACATCCCTTGTACTTTGTATTTCTAGATATTTTATTCTCTTTGTAGCAATTGTGAATGGGAGTTCATTCATGATTTGGCTCTCTGTTTGTCTATTATTGGTGTCTAGGAATGCTTGTGATTTTTGCACATCGATTTTGTATCCTGAGACTTTACTGAAGTTGCTTATCAGATTAAGGAGATTTTGGGCTGAGATGATGGGGTTTTAAAAATATACAATCATGTCATCTACAAACAGATAATTTGACTTCCTCTCTTCCTATTTGAAGACACTTCATTTCTTTCTCTTGCTGGATTGCCCTGGCAGAACTTCCAATACTGTGTTGAATAGGAGTGGTGAGGAGGGCATCCTTGTCTTGTGCTTGTTTTCAAAGGGAATGCTGGAAAGCTTTTGCCCATTCAGTATGATATTGGCTGTGGGTTTGTCATCAATAGGTCTTATTATTTTGAGATATGTTCCATCAATATCTATTTTATTGAGTGTTTTTAGCATGAAGGGGTGTTGAATTTTATTGAAGGCCTTTTAAGCATCTATTGAGATAATTATGTGTTTTTTGTCATTGGTACTGTTTATGTGATGGATTATATTTACTGATTTGCATATGTTGAACCAGCCTTGCATCCCGGGGATGAGCTTGACTTAATGGTGGTGGATAAGCTTTTTAATGTGCTGCTGGATTTACTTTGCCAGTATTTTATTGAAGATTTTTGCATTGATGTTCATTAGGGATATTGGCCTGAAATTTTCTTTTTTTGTTGTGTCTCTGCTGGGTTTTGGTATCAGGATGAAGCTGGCCTCATAAAAAGAGTTAGGGAGGAGTCCCTCTTTTTTTTATTGCTTAGAATAGTTTTAGAAGCAATCGTACCAACTCCTCTTGGTACCTCTGGTAGAATTCGGCTACGAATCCATCTGGTCCTAGGCTTTTGTTGTTGTTGTTGTTGGTAGGCTATTAATTACTTTCTCAATTTCAGAACTTATTATTGGTCTATTCAGAGATTTGACTTATTTCTGGTTTAGTATTGGGAGGGTGTATGTGTTCAGGAATTTATCCATTTCTTCTAGATTTTCTAGTTAATTTGTGTAGAAGTGTTTATAGTATTCTCTGATGGTAGTTTGTATTTCTGTGGGATCAGTGGTGATATCTCCTTTATCACTTTTTATTGTGTCTTTTTGATTCTTCTCTCTTTTCTTCTTTATTAGTAGAGCTAGCAGTTTATTTTGTTAATCTTTTCAAAAAACCAGCTCCTGGATTCATTGATTTATTTGGAGAGTTTTTCGTGTCTGTATCTCCTTCAATTCTGCTCTGATCTTAGTTATTTCTTGTCTTCTGCTAGCTTTTAAATTTGTTTGCTCTTGCTTCTCTAGTTCTTTTAATTGTGATGTTAGGGTGTAAATTTTAGATCTTTCCTGCTTTCTCCTGTGAGCCTTTAGTGCTATAAATTTCCCTCTGAACACTTCTTTAGCTGTGTCCCAGAGCTTCTGGTACATTGTATCTTTGTTCTCATTGGTTTCAGATAACTTATTTATTTCTGCCTTTATTTCGTTATTTACCCAGTAGTCATTCAGGAGCAGGTTGTTTAGTTTCCATGTAGTTGTGTGGTTTTGCTGCTGAATAGCAAAGATTGCTGCCTTCTCCTTCCTCTACAAGCTTTGTCCCAGAAGGGCACCTGCCAGATGCCAGTTGGAGCCCTCCTGTATGAGGTGTCTGTTGACCCCTGACTGGAGGTATCTCCCTGTCAAGAGGCACAGGCGTCAAGAACCCTCTTGAGGAGGCAGTCTGTCCCTTAGCAGAGCTCAAGTGCTGTGCTGGGAGGGCCACTGCTCTCTTCAGAGCTGGCAGGCAGGAATGTTTAAGTCTGCTGAAGCTGTGCCCAAAGCTGCCCCTTCCCCCAGATGCTGTGTCCCAGGGAGATGGGAGTTTTATCTATAAGCCCCTGACTGGGGCTGCTGCCTTTCTTTCAGAGATGCACTGCCCAGAGAGGAGGAATCTCGGTGGGCTCTACCCAGTTTGAACTTCCAGGCAGCTTTATTTACACTTTGAGAGGAAAACTGCCTACTCATGCTTCAGTAATGGCGAACACCTCTCCCTGCACCTAGCTCCAGCATCCCAGATCTACTTCAGACTGCTGTGCTGGCAGCGAGAATTTCAAGCCAGTGAACCTTAGCTTGTTGGGCTCCATTGGAGTGGGCTTCACTGAGCTAGACCACTTGGCTCCCTGGCTTCAGCCCCCTTTCCAGGGGAGTGAATGGTTCTGTCTCTCTGGTGTTCCAGGTGACTCTGGGGTATGAAAAACTCCCGCAGCTAGCTCAGTGTCTGCCCAAACAGCCACTGAGTTTTGTGCTTGAAACCCAGAGCCCTGGTGGTGTAGGCATCCAAGAGAATCTCCTGGTCTGTGCGTTGTGAAGACCGTGGGAAAAGCATAGTATCTGGGCTGGATAGTGCTGTTCCTCATGGCACAGTCCCTCACAGTTTTCCTTGGCTAGGGGAGGGAGTTCCCCAACGCTTTGCACTTCCCAGGTGAGGCAATGCCCTACCCTGCTTCTGTCCCTTAGTAGAGCCCTAGTGCTGTACTGGGAGGTCTGCTGTGCCCTTCAGAGCCAGCAGGCAGGCTCGCCCTCCATGGGCTGCATCCACTGTCTAACCAGTCCCAATGAGATGACCAGGTACCTCAGTTTGTAATGCAGAAATCACCCACCTTGTGTGTTGGTCCCTCTGGGAGCTGCAGACTGGAGCTATTCCTGTTTGGCCATATTGCCTGGGAATCGAGTTTTTCCTTTTTTTTTTTTTTTTTTAAGAGATGAGATCTAACTCGGTTGACCAAGTGGTCTCAAAGTCCTGTCCTCAAGCAACCCTCCCATCTCAGCCTCCCAACGTGGCGGGATTGCAGGTGCAAGCCACGGTATCTGGCCAAAATTCAACATAGGAGTTTTTGAGGGACACCATTCAATCCACAACAGCAGTTAACAGTGTCTGCCGCATGAGGTAGCTAACCGTGTGGTTAACTCTACCATGACAATCTGAGCTGTTCTACTTTCTTATTTGCATGTATTGTTTAATTCAGTCTAAAGAGAACGTGTGCTCTCTAAATGGTAGATGATAATAACGATGATAGGCCAGACACACCTGCTTATGTCTGTAATCCCAGCACTTTGGGAGGCCGAGGCGGGAAGATCACCTGAGGTTGGGAGTTCAAGACCAGCTTGACCAACATGGAGAAAACCTGTCTACCAAAACTACAAAAATAGCTGGGTGTGGCGGCACGTGCCTGTAATCCCAGCTACTCGGGGGGCTGAGGCAGGAGAATTGAAACCAGGAGGCAGAGTTTACAGTGACCCAAGATTGCACCATTGCACTCTAAAAAAAAAAAAATCAGTTGGAAAAGGAACTTCAGAGAACATAGAAAATTAAAAATATCATTACTGCCACTATAATCATCAATCCATCCATTTTTGCATCTACCTCCTTCCCTGCTGTAATGGCCTTAAAAAAAACCCCACAGCCACTAGACTGGCAAATAATATTAAAGCCCTCAGATAGAAATGTAGGAGGCAATAACACTGTGTAGTTACTAAACTCCGCACTCATGAGAATTGTTAAGTAACTCTAATCATTTATGAAATTTAGTCTACTGGAGTCATAAAATTGATTTTTCAAACATTTATGTTCATTATTTAAACACTTGTTCCCAGACTTGGCTGTAGAGAACACATAGAAAAGTCAATGTATTCATTTCAGACATTTTGGGACTATGTATATGTCAAAATTTATAAATATTTTAAATACCTTTTAGAGCTATAAATGTTATTATGTAACATTCTCTTAAAGTAACTGAATCTATTTACTCCAACTTCTTATTTCAAGGGAAAGCATACTTCCAAGAAAATAAGAGCACGACACTTTATACTTAAAACCATTTTTTTATTTTATAAAGTTCATTAAGAGGAATCAAATAGAGACAATAAAGAACCGTGAAATAGAATTCTTTTTAACTTTAAAAAATAAATTGTCAGTCCTTGCTGCTGTTCCCTGGAGCTTTCTGATGAGTGCTCATCAGTGGAGCAGACAGGTGCCAACCTGTGTTGACGATTTGTAGGAAGAAGCAGGCACCTGACTTGCGGACTGTGTCTGACCCAGTCAGAGAAGATGCGGGCTGGCCACGGTGGCTCATGCGTGCAATCCCAGCACTTTGAGAGGCTAAGGTGGGTGAATTGCTTCAGTCCAGAAGTTTGAGGCCAGCCTGGGTGACATGGTAAAACCCTGTCTCTATGAAAAAAAAAATTAGCCATGTGTGGTGGCACGCACCTTGGGAAGCTGAGGCAGGAAAATGACTTGAGCTTGGGAGGTGGAGGCTGCAGTGAGCTGGAGTGACACTGCACTCCAGAGTGAGACCCTGTCTCAAAAAAAAAAAAAAAAAAGAAAGAAAGAAAGAAAGAAAGAAAGAAAGAAAAGCAAAGCTGTGTAGTGTGGGCTTGGAGGAGGCTGGCTTCACTGTCATGTGCTATGCGTATGGGAAAAGGCCCTACCCAGGAATGGCTGTGCCCCCACGTCATGAATTTGGAAGGGGCTGAGATTCACCTGAAGCTGCTCCATCCTGTGCATGGTCTCCTTTTCTCCTCCCCTCCCTCCCCCTTTCCCTTCTATCCCCACTCCCCTGCCCTCCTGTAATATTGGGGTTCAGGGTTTCAGGGTGCCCTCAGCTCCCCTGAGAGGACGTTTCTCCAGGTTCCTGGTCTCCTGCCCTCTCAAGAAAGAGAGGGGACCACGGTGCAGTGCGCAGTAAATGCTGGACTCAAAAGTGTTTGTGGAAAGTGATTTTATTTAAAGAGAGAGAAACAGGAGGAGAGAGAAAGAAACAGCCAGCTCTCACACTGAGTGAGAGAATCCAGAAAGATGGAATCCAGGAGAGATAGCAGCTTTCACGAGGCTGTTAGGGAATAGAGAGAGAGATGGAGTTTAGGAGGGAAGACAGGCTTCCACGAGAGAGTGTGGAAGGGGACTCCAGGGGGAACATCCAGGAGAGAGAAAGACGGCTTCCACACAGGCAGTGTTCATGGAAGGGGACACAAACATGGAGTCTGAAGGGGTGTGGAAGAAGGGGACTTTTAACCTGGGAGGAACCCCCACCTTCTCTAAGACCCCAGGCCAATGAAAGGAGCTCCTTAGAACTTGTGCTAGAGTGATTGACTCTTAGTTTGTTCCTGCACCCGTGAAATTCAAACATAAACTATTAACTCTCCTGGGTGGTGAGAGATGGGAGGGGGGCATGGTGCTAGGAAGTTCTTGCCCTGAAAACTACACCCCCTTGTGGACCAGGAAAGAGAACACCTTCCCTCCCTTCTCTTCTCCTCCCACCCCCCTTCCT
>NW_016107875.1:368672-380493 GCF_001604975.1 Cebus imitator | reverse complement strand
CTCTTCCTTTTTTCTTCCCCTCCCCCTCCCCTCCCCTTCCCCTTCCTCTCCTCTCCTCTTCCCCTCCCCTCCTCTCCCCTCCTCCCTTCTCCCTGAACTTCTCCTCCCTTACCCTCCTCTGTCCTCTCCCTCTTCCCCTCCTTTCTCCCTTCCCCTTTCCCTCCCCTCCCCTTCTGTCCTCCTCCTCCTCCCCTCTGCTCCTTCCCTGCAATGGTGCAATCTTGGCTCACTGCAACCTCTGCCTCCGAGGTTCAAACGAGTATCCTGCCTCAGCCTCCTGAAGTAGCTGAGATTACAGGCGTGTGCTACCACATCTGGCTAATTTTTTATTTTTAGTAGCGATGCAGTTTTATTATGTTGGCCAGGCTGTTCTTGAACTCCTGACCTCAGGTGATCTACCTGCCTTAGCCTCCTCAAGTGCTGGGATTACAGGCATGAGCCACTGTGCCTGGTCCTCAATGGGCTTTCTCTTTCTCCCATGTTGTTATGCAAAAAAAGGTCTCTGTCTATTGAAGATGTCCTAGGTGACTAGAATACCAGGGACATGCCACCACTTCTTTGGCTGGACCATAGAAGAAATATTGATGTCAAGAAAGGATCTGGGCCTTGGAAAAAATCTGTTTTCCTCATGCCTTCACTCAGCAAGGGCAGACCAGCTAGAACTGTTTTTGAGGGCCCTCTTCTGAATTGCAGAGCCTGGAAAATTTGTACTAAGCTTGCCCCTTCTCAGTGGCCCTGCCCTTTGATAAACTTTGATGTCACCAGCTGCTTTATATGCTCCTGCTTTATTTACACTTCCCTCATCGGCTTTACCAGCCACACTAACATGGGACACCCACTAGAGCGAAGCTATGTCTTTTTGATTGAAGTTAAATTCACGTAACATACAATTAACCATTTTTAAGTTTACAGTTCAGAGGCATTTATACATTTACAATGTTTTGCAAATGTCACCTTTACCTATTTACAAAACGTTCTCATCACCCCAAACATGAACTCCACACCCATTAAACAGTTGTTCCTCCTTTGCTCCCACCTTCCCCAGCTCCTGGTAACCAGTGATACAGTTTCTATCTGTATGGTTTTACCTATTCTGAATATTTCATATAAGTGAAATCATACAATTTATGGCTTTTAATTTTTGGTTTCTTACCGTTGCCATAATTTTTTTCAAGGTTCATCCGTGTTGTAGCATGTGTCAGGACTTCATTCCTTTTCATGGATAAATAATATTCCATTGGATGGACATACCATTTTTTGTTTACCCATTCATTGATGAACATTTGGATTTATTGCTATGCCCTCTGTTTTCTTTGTTTACTTCCTTTTTTAGGCAGAAAATCCTAGGCTAAAATCGTTGACCATGCACTTAAGGGCGTCTTGAAGAGGCGACATACACAGTGTGTAGACTCTGGGCAACTGAGCTTCACCATTCCAGAAAGTGTTTGTCTCTCTCTGAAAGGACTTTCTGACCTTATCAGCCACCAGCTTGGGGCTAAGAGCCCTTCCAGCAAGGGTGTTCTTCCTCAAAGGGGTAGCACTTGCACTTTCCATGGAAAGAGCTGGTTTTGTCTTCTTTCCTGGGGACCCAGCGTCTCTCCTGCAGGTTGTTTTTCCTGTCTTATAAGCTTGCTTTTTGCTTACTTTTATTGCTCTCATGTTTCTGCAAAGACTCATAACTTCTCATACTCCAAGCACAGAGCTAGGACTTGGAGGTGGTGTTATAAACCCAGCAAGTGGTTAGTTCTTTTTAACATCCGCCTTTCCCCACTTGGAAGTGGGGCTATGGAAATGTTAAGTTGCCTTGCAGTTTCAGAAATGCCAAGTGCTCACTTAAAAACATTATGTGCATAATGGAAGGCCTAAGTGAGTGTGATTTTTTTTTTTTTTTTTTTCTGAGATGTAGTCTTGCTCTGTTGTCAGGCTGAAGTGCAGTGGAGCGATCTCAGATCACTGTAACCTCTGCTTCCCAGGTTCAAGTGATTCTCCTGCCTCAGCCTCCCGAGTAGCTGGGACTACAGGCTCACACCACCATGGCTAAGTTTTGTATTTTTAGTAGAGATGGGGTTTTACCATGTTGACCAGTATGGTCTCGATCTCTTGACCTTATGATCTGCATGCCTTGGCCTCTCAGAGTGCTGGGATTACAGGCGTGAGCCACCGCGTCCGGCCTGATGAGTGTGATTTAAAAAAAAAATCATCAGCTGTTGGGCTCCTCATGGCTAATGGCAATAATACTGCTGCCCAGGTGGGCTTTGATGGACAGACTATAATTCTCACTTGGGGCTCTGCTCGCTCCGCAAGTCATTCCAGCTCTGTCTTCAGTTTTATAATGTCACTAGGATGCCCTTTGGCATTACAGTCCACGGCTGCCCAAGATTTCTTCTCTGTCAGTTGTAACAAGTGTGTCCCTCTAAGCTCTACTGTGTACCTCCAGTCCTAGGGCTAGAGCTGGTGTTGGCTTACTTTCCTCATTGAGACAGGTTAGGTTCACCCAGAGGTGAAATCCCTTATAAACTCCCCAATCTACTGGCATGATTAATTCATAGCTTTTTTTTTTCCCCCTCAATGGAGTGTTACCCTGTTGCCTAGGCTGGAGTGCAGTGGCACAATCTTGGCTCACTGCAACCTCCACTTTCCAAGTTCAAGCAAGTCTCCTGCCTCAGCCTCCTAAGTAGCTGGGATTACAGGTGTGCCCACACCTGGTTGTTTTTTTTTTTTTTTTTTTTGGGTTGGGTTTTGCTCTTGTTACCCAGGCTGGAGTGCAATGGCACGATCTCGGCTCACCGCAACCTCTGCCTCCTGGGCTCAAGCAATTCTCCTGCCTCAGCCTCCTGAGTAGCTGGGACTACAGGCATGTGCCACCATGCCCAGCTAATTTTTGTATTTTTGGTAGAGACAGCGTTTTGCCATGTTGGCCAGGCTGGTCTCGAACTCCTGATCTCAACTGATACTCCTGCCTTGACATTCCAAAGTTCTGGGATTACAGGCATGAGCCACCATGCCTGTCTGCCAGCTCTTTAAATGTGCAGAGTGTTCTCTACCATGAAGCCAGGTGGACCCTTATGACATATGGGGAAACCACTTCTAGCTGCACAGCATCTTGGGGTCCTTGCTGGGCCCTTGTAGCCCACACCACTGATGCCTCCTTTATTTTGTACTTGTAAATTACAAGAGTCAGAGGATCACATCATAAAGCCAAAGATTTCAGTTCTATTCTGGATGAAAGAAAAATTTATCCTAGCCCTCCCCATGAATGCGTGCCTAATGAGTTAGAAACAGAAACCCATAAAGCTTTCCTGTCACTGTGAGGCTTGATTTACCTGTTTATTCAGGCTTTTCCTGGAGTTGGGGTGACTGACAGGTTGCGTGTGATGGAAGGGCCTCCTGGAGACCCATGAATGACATCTGGGCCACTGCGCTTTAGGACAGTGCTCATTAGGTCAGAGCTGTGGACAGGGAGGAATGTTTTCATCACAAGGCTTGCTGCAGCTTCACAAGAAAAGGAATCCAGGGAAAGCTTCCAACACCCAAACTATGCAGCGGGCACAGGACGAACGGTGGCACTCTCTCTTCCCCACTCCCTCATGCCCAACCCTACCCTATCAACACTGTCTCAATTTACTTATAAGCAAGACCAAGCAGTTCTCCCCTACCACCTCCCTCCATGACGTTACCCAAGCACTTCCAGAAAGAACACGAGGGCCAGCTCCGAGAATTCCAGGGTAATCTGCTTTGTGACCTGCCTCGTGACCTGCAGTGGAAGGAATTTGAGCCTTGTGCCAACAGGCTGATAGCATGAAGGTTAACTAGTATTGAAAACAGGGTGGGGAACCCCGTCCATAAATAAGAGGAAGTAAGATTTGGGATGGCTTCTGCAGCCTGATTAAATAGGGAGTTTTGTCAGGGGGAATTCTGCACCCATGTCGGAGCTCTCCCTGGGTCGTCAGTGCTGGCACCACCCTCTCCTCCTATCTCTCCTGCCATGCACCTGTCTCATGGGAGCAGTCAGCCCAATATTGTCCAAAGAGCTCACACCCCCATGGTCTATTCTGGACACATGCAATCATTGAGCAATGTTTCTCTGTGAAATGGGACCTGAGGCTTGAGGCCCTTAGGTTTGGCCTGAAAGGAGGCAGGGGAGGTGGGAGAGCCCCAGCCCCAGGGGATCTCTCCCTGCCTGCTCCAGGCCTTCAGCAGGGAGCATTCTGCAGGCTGACTTGATGTAGCCTCCCTGGAATCCTGTCAAGTGCAAATGATTCTATTCCCGATGAAGAAACATGGTCTCAGAGAAGTTAAGTTTATTTTGCTCCCTGCTGCTCTCGAAAGATTTGTGGTATTTAACATGCTTCTGATTCAAGAGGAAAACAATACAAGCTGGAGGGAGAGAGGGAAGATGAAGGCAAAGCCTGGAAGGAGCAATAAGCCACCGGAAATGTAGAGCATGCCGGGCTGGTCGAGTGGTCGGGGGTGACCACACATTTGGCTCAGGGTTTCCTAGAAACCAAAACACAAGGAACACAATTTATATCTAGAAAAGCGAGGCAACTGACACAGGAAGTAGAGTAGCCAGAACCCGAACCCAGGTTTAGCTGATGCCAAAGCTCATTCATTTCCTCATTCCTTTGTAAGGTGGGACTTGGACTGTGGTCTTCAATGGAGGCTGAGGTCCAAGTCGCAAGAAGTGCAAGGCACAAGAAGCTCAGCTGCGAGTCCTGCCACACAGTAATGACAGCCACCAATGTGCTCTCAAGATTTGGATCAAACACTCCATGCCAGTCTCACCAGGAAGCACCTAGATGGGGCCTGCCCCCACGCATTCCCCTCCCAGTGGTCCCTCCCTAGCCTGTATGGATCTTCCTAGCACCCAGGCCATGCGTGTGGTGAGGGACTGGCATCTCGCCAGGGAGAGGGGATGCTTTCCCTTCTTGGATGCCACATGTAAAGACTGGGGAAACATACAAAGGGAAACTAGTTGGCTGAAGGCTTGCTGAGCTGTAGAACCCACAGGCTCACCCTGTGCTGTTATGAAAACTCAGCATGGTGAGAGAGCTCTTGAACAGAGCTCTTCAACAGGTCAACCTGAACCCCTGGAGGGTGAGGGAACATGGATGTGAAGACTGCTGCCCACACAGGCCTATAGAGTTCTGAAGGCAGAGGCTCACTGGAGTTGTTGGTATCAGTCAGACCCGGTAGGATCGTGGGGAGGCGTCTCTGGGAAGAGGAGAGAGCTGCCCCAACCCTATCATGCTCTCCACAGCCCTTGGAGGGCAGGAAAAGTATCTTCGAAGTTGTCGGCATCTTGGTTCATTCTCAGAAGAGTTACCTAGGCAGGTAAAAACAAGAACCAGAACCCCAGAATCTTTTAATGTAGAGACTTTGAACAAATTGCTGAAATGTATTAAGTCCTCAGTCCTCAGTTTGTTCATTTATGATACGGGCATAGGACCCTCTCCACCCCTCTCAAGTTTGTGAGGCTTCAACGAGACTGGCATAGTCAGTGTCTCATGGGCCTGACTCACATAGGTCACTGGAAACATGGTTGTGGAATCTGTTTTATGCGATCATTCTTTAATTGCTTTTTTCTTTCTTCCTTTTTTTGAGCCTGTTCTTTCCTGAGGGATCCCCAGGATGTACTATTCTTATGAATCGTAGCTCTGTCTTCTTACTTGTATTGTATTAAAATCTTCTGGAGAATTTTAAAAACATAGATCCCTGAGCGCACTCGAGTTGTTTGTGTCTCTATCTGCCAGGGGGGATCACTAGAATCAGAAGCTTAAATGCTCCCCAGGTGATTTTGTAGTAAAGCATGGGTACTTCTGCCTGTGGCTAGGCTTGGAAATCCTGAGTGTAGGATAGGTGTTACCTACCCCTTGTTCAAATAACACTCCTGGGCTTCTGTAAAATGTATGAAATTCCCATGAGCTTCTCATCTTGGCCTGAAAAAGTTATTTCAAAAGAATGTAGAGAGCCATCATTTACTGCTAATACTCCAGCTCAGATGGCTTATTGGGCAAGCTTATCAACCTCAGATGTCCCTGAAGGAGAGGGCTCCTAGATAGATTCCCTTTGATGAGTAAGTGGGTGAGAATGATTCCAAGCCATAGAATCCTGCTTGGGCAGCCTGTAAGAGGTGGTACCTTGAAGAGGAAAGATAGAGGAATAGAAAAGGAAGCCAGTCTCCCTCATTTAATTAGCCTTTGTGTCATGAATAATTTTTTCACTTTCTGTTTAGAAATAGTTTTATTCTATAAAGGAAATGTATTAAAAATAATTTCAGACATATAAAAAGCTTATAAAAATAGTACAAAGACTTCCTTATATATATTGCTCAGTTTCCTCAAATATTAACCTCTCAGAAACTAATTCTGTGATCAAACCCAGAAAACTAACATTGATAGGAAAGACCTTTACAATGAGAGTTACAAACCATTGCTCAAAGAAACCAGAGATGATACAAACAAACGGAAAAACATCCCATGCTCATGGATAAGAGTCAATATCATTAAAGTGCCCATACTTCCCAAAGCAATTTACAGATTCAATGCTATTCCTATCAGACTACTAATGACATTATTCACAGAACTAGAAAGAAAACTATTTTAAAATTCATATGGAACCTTCTGATTCTAGTGCTCCCCTCTGGCAGATGGAGACAGAATCAACTTGAGTGCGCTCAGGAATCTGCTTCTAAAATTCTCCAGAAGATTTTAATTCAATACAAGGTAGCCCTGTAGTCTAGTTTAAACTTAGGTAACGTGATGCCTCCAGTTTTATTTTTTTTTCCTTAGGATTGCCTTGACTATTTGAGCTTAGTACCAAGGTGATGGAATAATCTGTACAACAAACCCCCATGACTTGGAATTACCTAGATTACAAACCTGCACATGTACCCCTGAACCTAAAATGAAAGTAAAAGAAAAAACAAACCCAGTTCAGTGATAAAAAACAGAAAATTCACATTGATGTGAAACAAATTAATCTACAGATCAATTCTGTGAAATTCAATTAAAATTTGATTTCAAATTAAATCATTCAGATTTCTTCAATTATCCCACAAATACCCTTTTTCTGTCCAGGATCCCATATTACATTTAGTTGCCATGTATTTTCCCGGCGTCCTTTAACCTGGAACTGTCCCTCTGTCTTTGTTTTTTATGGCTGATGCTTTTGAAGAGTACTAGCTGGCTTTGTAGGATGAACACCAGTTTGGGTTTGTCTGCTGTCTCCTCATGATTCAATTCAGGTTATTCATTTTTGGCAAGAGTACCACAAGAGATGATGTCGTTCTCTACTAAGGGCATTGTAGGGGTGGCACAAGATTAAATGTTTGCATTTTTAGCACAGCACCTTAGGAGGTCATATACTTATTTTTTACAATGAATACACAGTTTTTAGCAATAACGAACAACAGGTGAAGCTGCATCCCGAACCTGCTCTGTAAGGTCTCCTTCTCTGCCCTCCTGTACCACCTCTTAACCTTAGCTCTCAGCCTTTCCTTCCACACGCTTTCTTTGCTAAGCATGTCTGCCTAGGATGTAAGGACTCCTTTGAGAGGCGGCGAAGCACTTTGGGAAAGATTTGTGCAATTGCTCATGAAAATAAGCCCAAGGAGTAATAAAAACGTAGTGACTGCCTTAGTTAAGCACAATTTTTTTTTGGAAAGAAAATTGAATATAATAAAAAGTTGAATGTGGTTGAAGAAACAAAGATATTTATACATCTGTGTGTGCAAGATTTGCCAATAAGGGAAAGACTTAAACAAACTGCAGAAAATATAGTTGCTAATACAAAATTAGCTCCTGTTTCAAGTGGGTAGGCGTGAAATACTTTAAAATAGTATAGAAAGATGAGCTGAGTGGAACTGTGAATAAGAAAGTAACAGCCAGGACATTTTTTGCCTATCCTGCACAGTTAGAGGTCACATAATTTTAGGATAAACTTTGCCAGAGTGACAGCATCTAGAATGTGCTTGTGTTGCATGGATGGCTCTTTGGCCTCTCTTGGGTCCTTTAGAAATAGATGAAAAGCGTTATCACAGGAAAAGTATTAAAAGCACCAATGATGAACTTCAGTTTTATAACTGTTTGTCCCTTTGATGCTGTTGGCCAAGGTGGAGAAAAAAATAACCAGAGAATAAGAGAGCTTTATTCTTAGAGTTTAATGCCAGTGACCTTATTCTTGGAGAAAATCATATTGTACTCAATTTAAAAGAGTAAAACAAAACGGAAAAGGACAAAGTACACAGAAAAAAGAAAATAAACAGAAAAAAATTTCCTGGATCAAACGCTTAAACATTTTGACATCCTTTAAGATCGCTTTTTATCCATATACCCATCTTATAATGAGGTTTGCCATCTTATAATGAGATGGCACATGCTGGTTTCTATCCTGTTCCCTTTTTAGTTCGTTTCTTTTTCTGCTTAAAAGTAACAACTGCTTATTGTAAAAACAAACAAAAAATCAAACGTTTTAGATAGTATGTTTCATCCAAACATATGATGCAGAATATGAAAGTCTCCCCTAGTAATAAATATTTAAATAGTTTGATGTATTTTACTTGATTTTCTCCATACTGCCTTGGAGTTGAGTTTTTTTACTTAATGTATCTTAGACCTAATACCTTTCTAATGGATGTAGAGGGGGTGACCATTTTGGCATTCAAAGCTTCTTTTCTTTGGAATATGGTGGTATGAAATGTTTGTTGATCACCTGCCTCTTAAGAGTTTATCTCATTTCTTATTCCATATTTTGGGGGCATCTGTGTCCATGGGCTACCACATCTCTGTTAAAAATTCTCCTGCTTTAACTTCACAACGCTGCTTCCCATCCTCCTTCCCTCTCCTTCCTCCCTGTGCACACTCTGCTGTCCTCAAACCAAGGGCTCATCGCTGTCTCCTGACCCCTTGTCCAGTGTCCAGTCTGGTTTCTCAACTTGTTTCACACACACACGGCTCTTCCCACGACATCTGGCTTGGATCCCCCAGCTCCACGGGTCTTCTCCCAGGGTGACTGAGTACCTCCTACAGCTTCAGATCTTAAGTGGGACCCTAACTGGGAATCTGTATTTTTCTCCTAAGGCTGCTGGAACAAAGTATCACAAACTGGAAAGCTCAGAGCAGCAGAAATGTTTTCTCCAGTTCTGAATGCTGGAAGTCTGAAATCAAGGTGTTGGCCGGCTATGCTCCCTCTGAGAGCTCTAGGGGAAGATCTTTCCTTGCCTAAAGTTCTGGCTTCTGCTGGTTGCCTGGAATTCTTGGCACTCTTTGGTTTGTAGTGGCATCACTCCATCAATGAAAAGAATCAAACTCTGTAATATAGTAGAAGAGACATATTCTGAGCCAAATATGAGAGGTGAATGACTCATAACAGAGCCCTTGGGAGATCCTGAGAACATGTGCCCACAGTGGTCAGGGCACAGCTTGATTTTATACATTTTAGGGAGACATGAGACGTCAATCAAATACAGGTAAGATGTACATTGGTTTTGTCTAGAAAGTTGGGGACAATAGGAAGCGGGGGGCTTCCAGGTCATAGGTGGATTCAAAGATTTTCTGACTGGTGATTGGTTGAAAGAGTTAAGTTGCTGTCTAAAGACTTAGGAATGCCTGGGTTCAGATGAGGGGTTGTGAGACCAAGGCTTTATGATGCAAGTGAGGCCTCCAGGTAGCGGGCTTCAGAGAAAATAGACTGGAAGTGTTTCTTCTCAGACTTACATGTCTGATAAGGCCATTTCCAAATAAGATCACACTCTTAGGTTTCAGGTACACATCCATTCTGGGGGAACCCTATTCGACCTAGTACACTGCTTTAGGTCTATATTATCACTTTCCTTGTACACATTTCTTTGTGCATGTTCCACAGATGTTTTCAACTCAGTATGTCAAAAATAACCTGATGATTGCACCAATCCTCTAAGCGGAACCTGCTCTTTCTGAAGAGATTAGTGGAGTCGCTTTCCTTCCAGGAACAGGCTGGGAATCTTGGCATCTTTATTCCTGTTCCTTCCAACAATCACTTGCCAGGCTCTTTGACTCCTGCATTGGCTGTTTTCACCTCCAGCCCTTCCTTTCACCATCACAGCCACTGTCCTCATGTAGAGCTTTGACTCTGATGCCTGGAGAGGCCAGAAAACAAATGAAAGTGGTTGAAAGGGGCTGCGACACAGTAGGAAGGGACATGGACTTTGGTGGGCTGAGAAGCTGGCCTCCTCTGGAGGTATTCAAATCTAATTCCACCCCCTCCTCCAACACCACTGGAGCCCTCTGTCTTCCTGTGTGCAACCCGGGTTCCACTCCTTGTTGTCTCCAGCCTGGATTAAAGTGATCATTACATGCATTACCCGTGGTAGCCCTAGTCCGTCCATGTCCTAGCAGTTGGAAGCTGCTGTTTTCTCCATCAAATTGTACGAGAAGGGCTTTCCGTTCTCCATGCCAGTGACTGGCTTGACTGGCTTCCAGTATGCAGACACATGCATTAGGCAGTGTGCCAGAGGTGAACGCAAGGGAAATTTGGAAACTATGTATATGCCCATGTTAAAAAAGGTGGCGGCCAGGTGCAGGGACTCACATCTGCCATCCCAGCACTTTGGGAGGTGGAGGCAGAAGGGTCATTTGAGCTCAGGAGTTCCAGACCAGCCTGGGCAACATAACAAGACCTTGTCTCTACTAAAGAGAAAAGAAATCAGCTGGGCATGGTGGCCCATGCCTGTAGTCCCAGCTACTTTGCAGGCTGAGATGAGAGGATTGCTTGAGCCCAGAAGGTCAGGCCTGCAGTGAGCTACTGCACTCCAGCCTAGATCACAGTGCACAGCCTGCGGAGGAGCCGAAGCTTCGCCAAAGTGCAAAGAGGGTGGCAGTGGAATCCACCCTAATGCCGCAATGGACATGAGCCCAGGGACGAGCTTTTACTATCTAGTTTTCACTAAATAAACTCTAGTAAAATGGACAAGGGGCTTAAAAATTGCTGCAAGGGCTGAAGAAGATACTAGTGTTGTAGTGCAAACAAACACAGAGAAGCTAAGGCTGGTTCAAGCCCTTGGTCAGCTACTTTAGGAGGTGACAGCAATGACAATCTGTGGAGCCCTGGTAAGCAGTTGGCTAAACAGGTTTAAAGTTATCAAGAAGACTGTTTGAAATGCAAATGTTAAGTAAAAGTTTTGTTAGGTAGATGTACATTGTGCTTTGAGGTTGTCCCTCTTCCAGTATGAAGTCATCACAATTCAGAAAGACATTTAAAGATTATAGCCTCCTCCTTTTAAGTTTATATATATTTTTATCTTTCACAAGATAGTGTGACACATGAACATAGTGAATCAGATACATAATTTCTAAGTAAATAAACACATATACCTCTATTAGGGTTATGTGCTTAGAGATTTTTTAAATGAATGGAGTGTGTTTACAGGTTTACAGAGCCTGGTCTATACAGCAGGTTCGTGCTATTTAGTATTGCATGTCAGGCTGTTAGTCACAGCACCTAATCCTTTTTTTGAAACGGAGTTTTGCTCTTGTTGCCCAGGCTGGAGAGCAATAGCATGATCTCTACTCACTGCAACCTCCACCTCCCAAGTTCAAGCGATTCTCCTGCCTCAGCCTCCAGAGTAGCTGGGATTACAGGCGCCCGCCACCATACCTGGCTAATTTTTGTATTTTTAGTAGAGTTGGCGTTTCACCACGTTGGCCAGGCTGGTCTTGAACTCCTGACCTCAGGTGATTCACCCGCCTCAGCCTCCCAAAGTGCTGGGAAGACAGAGGTGAGCCACTGTGCCCGGCTATTCCTAACCGTTTTCTTTTTTTTTTTTTTTTTTTTATTTTAGGTT
>NW_016107875.1:323265-367347 GCF_001604975.1 Cebus imitator | reverse complement strand
TGTTCTTTTTGCTTAGAATTGACTTGGCTATGTGGGCTCTCTTTTGGTTCCATATGAAGTTTAAGGTGTTTTTTTCCAGTTCTGTGAAGAAGGTCATTGGTAGCTTGATGGGGATAGCGTTGAATCTGTAAATTACCTTGGGCAGTATGGCCATTTTCACGATATTGATTCTTCCTAACCATGAGCATGGAATGTTTCTCCATCTGTTTGTGTCCTCTCTTATATCTTTGAGCAGTGGCTTGTAGTTCTCCTTGAAGAGGTCCTTTATGTTCTTTGTTAGTTTTATTCCTAGGTATTTTATTTTCTTTGTAGCAATTGTGGGTGGCAGTTCATTCTTGATTTGGCTCTCTTTAAGTCTGTTATTGGTGTATAGGAATGCATGTGATTTTTGCACATTGATTTTATATCCTGAGACTTTGCTGAAGTTGCTTATCAGTTTCAGGAGAGTGTGGGCTGAGACGATGGGGTCTTCTAGATATACAATCATGTCATCTGCAAATAGAGACCATTTGACTTCCTCCTTCCTATTTGAATACGTTTTATTTCTTTTTCTTGCCTGATTGCTCTGGCTGCTTAACCTTTTTAACCTTGTTTCCACTATCTCTCTCTCCACGGGCAAAATCTATGGCTCATGTGTCCTGCTATGGTTTGATTGTATCCCCCAAGTGTGTGTTGGAAACGTAACTGCCAGTGCAACAGCGTTGGGTCATGGGGCCTAATGAGATGTGATTAGGCCACGAGGGCAGGGTGAATGGATTAATGCCATTGTCACAGGAGTGGGGTCATTACTGTGGGAGTGGGTTGTAATGAAACAGGGAGTTTGGCTCCTTTTTCTAATAACTTCTTCCATGTTTTGAGGTAGAAAGAAGGCCCTTGCCAGATGCCAGCCCCTTGTTCTTGGACTTCCCAGCCTCTAGCATTGTGAGAAACAAATTTCTGTTCCTTATAAATTACCCTTTGTGTGGTAGTTGGCTGTAACAGCACAAAACAGACTAAAACAAGCCCATTTGCACACTTGGTTCCTTGGCTTCAGTTGCTTTCTCTACCCGCCAAAGCTCATTCTCCTTGCCCAGTCTCCTCCTTCAGCAACCTTTCTTGCCTCTCCAAGGTGGGATCAAATGCCCCCTCCCCTGAGCCTGTCCTTATTCTCACTCACTCTGTCACTCCTGTCTGCTCTTGCCCACATGGTTTCTCACATCTCCGTTCAGCTTCTACCCTAGGGCAGGTGTTGCTGTCTTGTGTGCCTGTGTGTGTGTACGTGTGCACTGACCCTGTGCGAGGTGACTGAAGTCTCCCTGAGGAGGAGCCTGTGACTATTGCCCATTCTTTGTCACCCCTCCTCTTCCCTTCTCTAGTCCAACAAGGCACTTATCCATTCCATGCATTTTTTACAGAATTGACTTTTTAAAAAAATGTTCTCATATTAATGACCTTTTATACTTGAGCACAGTCTACATTTCCTGTACAAAGAATGAGGATCATTAGTAATTGAGGAAATGATGAAATCCAGCCGTCTGACACTGTTCCTTATCTAGGATCTCCCGCTTTCTCCCCAGACCTGCTTATTAGGGAAGTTTTTACGGTGATCGAACATGACGAAAGAGCAGAGGACAAATCTCAGGGGAACAATGAGATAAAAATGGAAGATTTTCCTTCTGGTTCTTTTGTTACAAAAACCTTGTTTTAAGGCAGGGCGCGGTGGCTCAAGCCTGTAATCCCAGCACTTTGGGAGGCCGAGGCGGGTGGATCACGAGGTCAAGGGATCGAGACCATCCTGGTCAACACGGTGAAACCCCATCTCTACTAAAACTACAAAAAATTAGCTGGGCATGGTGGCGCGTGCCTGTAATCTCAGCTACTCAGGAGGCTGAGGCAGGAGAATTGCCTGAACCCAGGAGGCGGAGGTTGCGNGCGGTGAGCCGAGATCGTGCCATTGCACTCCAGCCTGGGTAACAAGAGTGAAACTCTGTCCCAAAAAAAAAAAAAAAAAAAACAAAAAAACCAAAAACCTTGTTTTAAAAACAATATTTCTCTACCTGTCAATAGCAGAAGTCACTTCCTTGTCTAGAAAAGCATTTTCTTTTTTTTTCAGTTATCTAAAACTTATGTTGTATCCATTTTTAGATAAAACAAAAACTTAAAAAAAAAAAACCCTGTGTATGAATCAGTTAAAATGTTAAATGCACAAGAAAGGAGCTTTTATAGTCAATATTACCTGTGTTGGTACTAACCTCAGAAAGGGTTATTGAAGTGAGCTGTATGTGGCAAGATGCTGCCAGGTATATGGCTTTCTTGTTTGCTGCAATACTTTGGAGAGCTGCCTAGAATGACCTTTCTTGTTTATGGTTGAGCTGCACATGTAACAGTGAAGGGAAATCTAACATAGTTGACTCAATCTTGCTTCTAATCTCACTAGCTAACTGCCTTTTCTCATTTCTCCAAGCAGGCCAAGATAACTCTGGTATAAATTTAGTTTATAGTTTAATTTAAAGCAAAGGTGATAATAGTCCCTTCCCAAAACTCACCCCTGAGGAGATAAAGAGTGTATATACACAAGTAACTATGTTATGTGGAAAATGTACAGGAGCATTATGACCTGACCAAGGACAAGATGTTTTGTAACCCTTTGGACTCTGCTGATGCCCAGATGTCTGTGGTCACTCGTCACTGCCTGACCTCAACCCCATAACCTCCTCATTTCCCTTTCCCCATCGTAAAAACAAGCTGGAGATTCGTGCCTTTATTTTATTTTTTTTTTGAGGAGGAGTCTTGCTCTGTCACCCAGGCTGGAGTGCAGTGGTGCGATCTTGGCTCACTGCAACCTCCACCTCTGAGGTTCAAGCGATTCTCCTGCCTTAGCCTTCTGAACAGCTGGTATTACAGGTGTGTGCCACCACACTGGCTAATTTTTGTATTTTTAGTAGAGACAGGCTTTCACCATGTTGGCCAGGCTGGTCTTGAACTCCCAACCTCATGATCTTCCTGGCTCGGGCTCCCAACGTGCTGGGATTATACGTGTGAGCCACTGTGCTCAGCTGAGATTCATGTCTTTAAAGACGATTCTTTACAACTCTAGTCTGCCATCTTCTTGATTTGCTGGCCATTGAAATAGTTGTTTTGCTTGCCCCAACACCTTGTCTCTTGACTTACTGGCTGTGGTGCAGTAAGTGGTATGAATTTTAGACTTGACAACACACATACAAACCAAACAAAAAAGTAAAGTAGTTTTCAATTATAAATCTTTTATAGTGTGTTTAAGCAAGCGTAAGAACATGCACGTGTTGTAAGAATGGTAAAAAGATAATATCTAGTTTTGGCTAAGTGGTGGGGCAAAGTACATTCTTGTCCCTTATTGGCAGGAGTTTGAATTGGTATGATTTTTCTAAAAGAAAATTTAGAAAAATGCTTTAAACATTCAAAAAATGTACATTTTTTGGACATAACAATGACATTCCTGGCAATGCATTCTAAAGATATAATTACAGTTTTGAACGGAGATTTCGCTGTAAGGATGTTCATTGTAGCATTGCTTATAATAACAATGAAAATTGGAAATGACTTACATGTCCAATAATAGAATATTGGTAAAATAAATTATAGTTTTTCCATACAACAGAATAATTAGCAGCCAGTAAAAATTGAGTTGTCGCAGAATTTTTAATGATATAATATATTGTTAAGTCAATTAAGCAGGCCGTAAATAGTCCATTCAGCCTGATTGTGATTTGTTACAAAAAACAAGTGTGTGCAACTTTGATTTTCAAGCTTCTTCTAGCAACAGGAGGCTGCACTTGTTTTTAGTATTCATATTCTATGGCTTTATTCTCCATCTAGCTTGACTGCATGACATTCTTCCTTCTAGAAGATTCCACTGCCCTATATCTCATTACCTTAGCCTGGAGCTTCATTTCTTTGCAGGGCACCTCTTGTCGCATGAAGCCAGCTTCTCCAGGCTACTATCTCTGCCTTCATGAGGCTTTGCAGAAACATGGACAGCAATCAGTTCCCTTACGTCCCCAAATGCAGGTTAGCCTGAACTGTGTTGTGTAATGATCCTTCCTAAGTGGTTGGGTATAATATATGAAAATTACAATCAAAAAAGAAAAACTTGAAATTGATTATGAGATACATGTGCTCCTAGAAAACTTAAGCTTGGGTCAGTTTCACCCACTGTGTCCTATACTGGCTGTTTCTTTCCTTTTCATCCATCCATGGCCATTTTGCAAGGACTAACTTATTACCACTTGCAAGAGTGTCCTTAAGCTTATTTCTCTTCCCAGGAGTCCTTGCCACCAATCTCTCTGAGACCCCAAAGAGGGAAAAACAGCTTCCATTAAAGGAAACATAATTTGGCTAGGTGCAGTGGCTCACACCTGTAATCCCAGCACTTTGAAAGGCTGAGGCAGGTATATTACTTGAGGTCTGGAGTTCAAGACCAGCCTAGCCAACATGGTGAAACCACATCTCTATTAAAAACACAAAAGTTAGCTGGATGTGGTGGCACGCACCTGTAGTCCCAGCTACTCGGGAGGCTGAAGCAGAAGAATTGCTTGAACCCAGGAGGCGGAGGTTGCAGTGACCTGAGATTGCACCACTGCACTCCAGCCTGAGTGACAGAGTGAGACTCCATCTCAAAAAAAAAAATAAAAAAATTGTAGAAATTAATTCCACCCACATGAAGGATGGTAACATTTACATTAACTGTGCTGAGTGATTTAATCTAGTGTGTGAAACCTCTCCATTTTGGAATGGGATTTCAGAAAGACCATGAGAGAGATCCTTTCCTCCCCATACCTCTTAACTCTCCCAAACAAAAGGATAACCTGACTCAAAAAGAAACATCATCTATGATTCTGGAATGCAAAACTTCTTGTAATAATAAAGGGAAATACTGTACCTTTTCCCTATGCTTTTGCTTTCTACCAATAATGTTAATAACAACAAATTCAATGTCAACTAGAACACTTATTCTACATATATATGGGTGTAGAAAACCCCAGACAAGATGGGCCCTAAAATGTAAGCAATAATGACCTCTAGGTGAAGGGTTTATTAGTTATCTATTCCTGTGTAAGAAATTATCCTAGAATTTAGCAGCTTACCACAACAAGCATTTATTATTTCACAGTTTCTGTGGGGCAGGAATCTGAGTATGGCTTAGTTGGCTTGGGATTTCTCACAAAGCTGCAGTCAAGGAGGTGGCTGGGTCTTAGCTCAAGGCTCAACCGGGACAAGGCTGTGCTTCTATACTTACTCAGGTGGCTCAGGTACTGGCTGTTGGCTATGGACAAGAGATGTTAGTTCCTTGCCATGTGGGGCTCTCAAGAAGGCTACTTCCAACATGGCAGCAAGTTCTGTGTGCGTATGTGAGAGAGGGAGCGAGAGAAGGAAGGGTCATAGTCTTTTGTAGCCTAATGTGTTGGGGATCCACAATACCCACCCCCCAGGTTTGATGATTCAGCAGGAGGACTCTCAGGACTCAGCACATATTCGTACTCATGGCTATTGATTTATTACCGAGCAAAAATAAAGCAAAGTCAACAAAGAAAAAAGGTGCATGAGGTAAAGACCAGGGGGAACCAGGCACAAGCTTCGGAATCCTCTGACAGTGCAGCCACACAGGACAGACTTCATTTCCCCAGCAGTGAGCTGAAACACGCGTGAGATGTTGCTCACTCTAGGATCTCATGGAAGACCCAATTCCCAGGGTTTTTACTGTGGGCTAGTCACATTGACACCCGATGTCTAGCACATATCCATATTCTAGACTTCCAGAAAGAAGGCTGATGTTCAGCATAGCTACTGTTTGCACAAACAGCTAAGGCAGAGAGTGAACCCTTCTTATCAGGGTATGAGGGGAACCTTTTCTCATGAAACGCAAGCATGATCCTTGTAAGCAGGACTATGTAAGAAGTTTCAGGCCTGCTATGTTAACTTTTCCTCACATGTAATCTTAGAAATGATACCCATTGCTTTTTCTCTATTGTGTTCACTAGAAGTGAGTCACTAGGTCCAGCCTCAGGCAAGGGGAGGAGAGGGACATAAATGCTAGGAAAGAAGTGTCACTGTGGGCTGTCTTAGTGACTACCCACTATATGGGGTGATTTTACTTTTTCTAATTTGTATTTTCTATTTTTCTCTCTAATGATAATGTACTTTTGTAGGAAGAAAAGTCGATAAAAACATAATTATGTATACAACTTTGGTGGAAGAAAATTGGGCTTCCTGTTGGTACCATCTACCCATGTAGGAGTGATTTTTATGGTGTAATAATTATTGATGGTGTTAGAGATGGTGAAGTTACCTATGAGGAAATATTGAAATGTTTCTAGTTAGAAGAATAAGTGTTTGGTTTTTAAAAAGTTTAGTGTTTTAACAGCAACAGCAGCAGTAGGGGAGCTGAAGTGGACAATAATTTGTGAAATGGCAGGATGTGGGGGCTAAGGGAAACTCACTAGGCTCCAGGAAGCTTCAGGCCAAGGCAAATATTGTGCCTTGAGATGTTTGTCAAGAAACCTTGCAGGTCATTGTTAAATGTGTGCCAATGTGGGGACAGCTGTGGGGACAGAATGAGGAGGTGTGTGGAGGGTGGGGGATGGAGCAGGGCACTTCTACCCTGGGCTGTGGGTGGGGGCGGGTGGCAGGATAGCAATTTTACTGCTGCTCTGAGGGAAAATACCAGATTTGGGAGAGAAGGAGGAGGCACCTCTTCCCTCTATGCTTTTCAGCTCAGGATTTCAGAGACAAAAAGACTCTGGCCTGGGAAAGGAAGAAGATCCTATCATAGAATGACAGAATTGTTGCCTGCTGGTCTGGTCTAGTATCCATGGTAGCAAAGATGCCCACTAAACTTCAGAGGTAGGCAATGGCGCAAGGGCCCAGGAGTGCCCCTGCTGTCAGGCATCAGAGTCACAGACACTTTGTGAGAGAGAGGGAGGGTAGGGCCGGTCAGGGAAGGAGAGGAGCAATGCATTCAGTACATTCACAATACCCCACAGCTGCTTCATCTTTCTCCCTGACAGTCATTAAAACCTTCTGATGTGCTGTTGTTATTATTTTATTATGTTTGCCTTTTCTCTCTACCTTAATATAAGTTCTATGAGGACAGGGATTTTGTCTGTTTTGGGTCTGTTATATAAATAGGCACTCAATAAACATTGTAAAATTGAATTTAAAAACACATATGCAGTACTTCACATTCATTGCCTTGCTCTGTTGTTTATTGGTATTTAAATAAAACTGCATGTGTTTGCCTTTTAACTTTGTGGGTTTCATCTGCAGAGCTCGATGAACTTTAAAACAGATTTGTCAATATTATGATAAGTGAAAGAAGCTAGACACAAAAGGCCACATACTGTATGTTTCCATTTATTTGAAATGTTCAGAATACACCAATTCATAGAGACAGAAATTATATTAGTGGCTGCGAAGGGCTGCAGGGTGGAGGGAGGAGACAGTGACTGCTAATAGGTATGGGTTTCTTTTCTGGGATAATAAATATGTTCTAAAACACACTATAGAGGAGAAAACGTAATATACTTTACTTATCTATTGCAAGGTTCATGACTGACACTTTCATAACAAAAGACAGATTAACAAGAGAAAAGGATAACACATTTTTATTCATTCATTCTCATGATGCTAATAAAGATATACCCAAGACTGGGTAATTTATGAGGAAAAAGAGGTTTAATGGACTCACAGTTCCACATGGCTGTGGAGGCCTCAGAAGGTGAAGGAGGAGCAAAGTCACATCTTACATGGCAGCAAGCTAGAGAGCTTGTGCAGGGAAACTGCCCTTTATAAAACCATCCGATCTTGTGAGACTTATCACTACCATGAGAACAGCATGGAAAAACCTGCCCCATGATTCAGTTATCTCCCACTGGGTCCCTCTCATGACACATGGGGATTATGGAAGCTACAACTCAAGATGAGATTTGAGTGAAGACACAGCCAAACCATATCAACATTTATTCAACTAAAGTTTTTTCTTTTTTTTGCGACAGGGTCTCGCTCTGTTGCCAGGCTGGACTGTAGCAGTGTGACCTCAGCTCACTGTAATCTCCACCTCCCAGGTTTAAGGGATTCTCCTGCCTCTGCCTCCTGAGTAGCTGGGATTACAGGTGTGCCCCACCACACCCAGCTAACTTTTTAGTATTTTTAGTAGAGATGGGGTTTCACCATGTTAGCCAGGATAGTCTCAACCTCCTGACATCATGACTGCCCACCTTGGCCTCCTCAAGTGCTGGGATTACAGGAACGAGCCACCACGTCCAGCCTATTCAACCAGTTTTATAGGACATGAAAGACTTCAGAAATGAAGAACCCAAGACTTGGGGAAAAGGGTCTATTTTTGTGCTTAGGTTTGATAAAGAATGGATAGCCATGTAGAAGTATAACTCGTCCAAAAGATGGTGTGGCCTAATGGTAATAAACTGAGGGGAACATAGTAAGGCCTGTTTGAACAGATATTTAGTGGCATCTCTGCATCTTTATTCTTTTCCTCTGGGTATAGGGCAGGACACCTGTTACATGAGGGTCTTATGACCTACTTCCAGGGAAAGCAAGTCAAAGAATTCTCTTAGGGCCAGCTCTTACAGAGAAAGGCAGAAGAAGATCTGAAAATGGCCTTGTTTCTGTGGTTTTCCCAATTTCCAAGGTGTTGTATTTTGGAGTAGCATGTTCTGAATTCTGATGCCACTGAATTGTGTACTTTAAAAGGATGAATTCTGTGGTATGTGAATTATAGCTCAATAAGATTATTGCTAATGACCCACAGATTTGTCATTAATTTCCCATGAGGTAAAAGTGGCTGTTTCTTTTCACAGATACATAAAATCTAATAATATCTTTCTGCAGATAAATAAAATCAGGTGGCTAGTTGGCCACCTGATTTTTAACTCCTTACAGCCAGGTGACATTAGGCAAGTCACTGCCTTGACTCCTGGGGCCTTATTACTCTCCTTTGAACAATGAGCACAGTAATACATATAACTAAGGGCCACATGGGAGGTCAAATGCATTGGCCCATTATGAAGCCTGCCACTGTGCTTAACGGATGGGCGATCAGCTCAGTCCCCATCCTTTCCTCCTCCTACCTGAGAAGACCTGTAAAGTACCCGGGCCAGTGGCAAAGCAAGTTATTAGAATCTGATCACTGAGGTACAATCCATTTCTTGGCATCCAAAATAACGCATTACCTCTTGAAGCCTGTTCTTCTGCAGCAGTTCAGCATGCTTCTGTTCACATTTTTTGTCACAGAAAGTCCTTGTTCCTTGCTCTTCGTTCTCATGAAATCCAGAGCACAGGCACTACGACTATTACCGAGTGCCAGACAGACTCCTCCACTGCTTCCTGTCGGCCGGGTGGCTCTGCAGCCGTTCCCTCACACACAGCAGTGCACTGGCAGATGCTTCACAGTCAGCTCTCTGGGACGTATATATAGAAAGTCCTGATTTGTAGCATGTGCCAATTTTCATGGTGTAAATACTCCCACCATGGCTAATTTCAAGCTACTGATGTGAACACAGAGTTGGGAGGAGATGGGCACAGCCAGCTCTCTTAAGATGTGCAAATGCGCCCCAGCATAGCGCTGTCTTTGTGGGATAATTAAACCATCACTGCTTAGCAGAGCTTGTAGGCAGCTACTAGACGAAATTGCTTAGAAAGAAAGGGGTTTCCTCACATGAATTTTCACAGCATGACACCTCTGCTGGGGCTTCTGCCTTCTGAGAGCTCAGCATGTAACACACAAAATTATGAGCTTGAAGCTAGGGTTGATTAGACAGGAGGTAAAGGGGTGGTTAAGATCCCACAGTAAGCCTGTTTTGGAGCTATATATAAATATATGTATTTTTACCATATGTGCCCTAGTATTGGAGACAGCACACTCAGGTCATTCAGAAAGCATCAGACACTGTGACTTGCAGCCTGGAAGAACTGAGTTTATGCATATTTGACAAGGTCAGAATTGCATAACTAAGGTCTAGGGATTGCAGGATGCATGCTAAGGAGGAAGGCAAAGGTGTGTGGTCAGTTGGCAGCCTCTTACACCAAAGCTATGTAAACCCAGACTAAGGAAGCTCCCAGTCTTCTGGTGGGCTGGCCCATCCTCTTTTGGGTGGCAGGTTAAAGTTGGAATGAGATTCTGAGAGCAAAAACAAGTATGGGTTGAGGTGATTATGGAAATGATTCTGAATGCTGAGGCTGTTTAGAGACTGTAGGATGGAATGTGGAGGTGGATATGTGCTGTTGTATGCCATGAGAAGAATGATTGGGCTTATAATCTTCTGGTAAGGACAATGGGTTGGTTAGAGCAACCTGTCTTGTATAACAAACCCCAGTGGTTTCATGCAAATGCTGTATTTCTCACATAACAGTCAAATGGAGTTTCTTGTCTGGCTGGAAGTGAGACAGCTCTACTTCAAGTAATCATTGAGAGATCCAGGCTGATAGATGGCGGTCTTCAGCATCTGACTTTCAACATCTTCCTGTCAACAAAACCAGCCAGGAATAGGGGAGCAGCAAGTAGGGAGAGAAGGCATATCTACTTTTAAAAATTATTTATTTAGTTTTAGAGACATGGTCTCACTTTGTTGCCCAGGCTGGAGTGCAATGGTGCGATCATGGCTCACTGCAGTCTTGAATTCCTGGGCTCAAACGATCCTTTTGCCCTGGCCTCCTGAGTAGCCAGGGCAACAAGTGTGTACCACCTAACTTGGCTCACTTTTTACTATATGTTTTGTAGAGGCTGGATCTCCCTATGTTGCTGAGGCTGGTTTCAAACTCCTGGCCTCAAGCAATCCTCCCACCTCAGCCCCCCACAGCACTGGGTGTTACCACACCTGGCCTCATATCTACACTTGAACCACATCCGTTCCATTCACAGTCCTCTATGGACTCCCTTTTGCAAGAGGAGCAATTCTTGAACTGAGTGAGTATTAATTGAAGACCCTCTGCCTTTATGACAAGTTCTGTGATTCTTTGATCACTGAGTAGACTCTGGCTGGCCAGCCACTTCCCAAGAACAGATCTGCAATACAGAGAGGAACAGAATCTTTGGTGGGTAGTAAGCTCTGTCTGCCATAAATAGGAGCAAAATGTGCTCAAAATGGTGCTAACCAAGAGTTTTCTTTTGTTAAGACTATCTGTGCATAAACAAGCTGGACAAGTTAGCATTTTATCTCATATGTTTCCTTTCAAAGGAAATTTTACATAGTCCAGACAATGTGGTACTATGTTAAGCTGATAAGGCAAAGTGAATTGCACTGGGTCTCTCCCCAGCAGGGCAGTTTTTGAGGGTGTGGCCTCTCAGCACTGGGGGAGCTATTAACTGAAGGCCACCTGCCTTTCCTTCCATAACAACTCCTCTGATTCTTAGTTCCTGAAGCTCTTGTTAAATCTGATAATTTACTAACTCACTGCCCCGGGGATTTTAATTGAAACTAGCGTGAGTAACATGCCCTGGCAATGACTGGGGCAAAGAAAGTATCGTCCTTTACCCCCAACTAAAGCCACTTGCTAAGAAGTCAAACCTATTCCATTTCTTTTCATGCCCAGAGATTTCCAGTTTTATTTCCTCAGATTCAAGCCTGGAAGACAATGAACAGCAGATGCACATGTTGAAAACTGATGTTATGCCCAGAGAAAATACCTGTTCCTCAGTGCTTTGCATATGTAGGGGCACAGTGATCCACTTTATTTGTTCTCCTCATACGGAAAAGCAGACAGTTCATTTTGCTTGTGGCAATCAGTGTAGATATGAGGCATATGACTAGGCAAGGCCTGGTGGTGCTGATGGCAAAAAACAGTGGGAGAGAATAGCTCTGGCCACAGCTTTGCAACTGCCTTTGCAAAATTATGACAGAGAAATCTGACATGGCTCACTCCATCTTGTTTCTAGCCCTACAGGTCTTTGCCATTCCTGAGTGTGGGGCAAGGTGACTTTGGAAGAAATTTAATTTATAGTTTAAATGATAATATCCCTTCCCCAAAACTAAACTGTTCTTGTAAAACTAGTGAAAGCCCAGCAAGTTAGGGGGACGAGAATGGCAAGAATTACCAGCCATTATTCTGCAGTTCATGAGATTTGCAACTTCCCCAATTACTCTTGCAGATAACATCACTATTATAGAACCTAAGACTGGCTTTTTGAGATGTCTTTTCAGGTTTTTGCATTTCTAACAATGGGATGGCCCCACCTGGACCTGCCAACCAGTCCTGTGGTCCCTACACAGGAACTTATATAGCACAAGAGGACAGCTTCAGTTTCCCATGAGTTCATCTCTGACTCAGCCAGTCAGCATGCCCCCTACCCTAGCCCCTTATACACTCAACTATCTCTGAGAAAACCCTAACCTATGAGCATTTGGGGAGATTGATTTGAGTAAATACTGTCTCCCATGTTGTGTAGCTGACCTCATGTCAATTGAACGCTTTCTTTACTGCAATGCCATGGTCTTGGTGAGCTGATTTTATTTGTGCAGCAGGCAGGAAGAATCCATCAGGTGGTTACAGCTTGTGTAGGTGAGCACCGTGCAGGGGAACATGAGTCACCAGCTATCCCCAAGATGTTCACAGCTCTGTGTTCAAATGTGACGACTGGCAACTCCATACTTTTCTTTTGATGATGTTCCAAAAGCCATTAGGTGGGCTTTAATATTTGTGCCCAACACAGTTATTCAGGTAAAACCTCCTTTGCAAAGATTGTAACAGTGAGAAAATTAAGACAGTGAAAATGATCTGACCTAACTGATTCCATCTTGCCTTTAATCTCCAAGCTGCCATTGTTTATTCCTGGGGTAGGCCAAGTTAACTTTGGGAAGAATTTAGTTTATCATTTAACATTGAAACAAAGATGATAACAGCTTCTCCCCAAAATAAACTTCCACCTTGCTTGGTGTATTAGTCAATTTTCACAATGCTGTACTACCTGAGACTGGGTAATTTATAAAGGAAAGCAGTCTAGTTGACTCACAGTTCTGCATGGCTGTGGAGGACTCAGGAAACTTACAATCATGGCAGAAGGAGAAAGCGGAGACGTCTTATATGGTGGCAGGTGAGACAGAGAGTGAAAAGCCCAGGGGAAATTGCCATGTATAAAACCATGAGATCTTGTGAGAACTCTCTCACTATCATGAGAACAGCATGGAGAAAACCATCCCTGTGATCCAATCACCTCCCACCAAGTCTCTCCCACAATACTTGGGGATTACAATTCAAGATGAGATTTGGGTGGGAACACAAAGCCTAACCATATCACTTGGGAACCAGGTTGCCTTTGTAAAACTGACAATTAGTCACAAGATTAGAAATTATGGTTCAGGAGTCTTATGGCTATAGGTCACAAGATCGCTAATCACCCCAGTTACTCCTGTAGATAACATCACTATCATAAAGATTGGTGTTTAATATATTTTTCAGACTCTGTATTCTGATGGATCAGCTGGTGCCTTTCTGTGGCTTCTTTTTCCTTTCATTGTTTTCCTTGATATTTCACGAATATGAGCTCAATAGGAACTATGGCCCTCAGATGATGAACCAGATCCCAGACATTAGACCTTTCTAGAGTAAGCACTGATCAGAGGTGTCTAATTGCTAGGATGGGGCTATACCTTGGAGCTAGTTTTCTTTTGCATGATTGGGGTGAGAAATTAAATGGCTCCCACAGGGCTCTAGGAATGTGGGTTTGCCTACAAGAACTCCAAATAGCTTGATCTTACGAAGTCTTCACTGAACAAATGAATTTCCTACACTAGTCAGGATGAAAAAAATTCAGATCCTTATGTAGACAAACAAGATCAAAATATTCAATTGTGTTTATTTTCTCTGAGTGACAATTCATTTATGTTTTAGTATTTCCCTTAGTAGGAAAGTTGGATGTGGAAAAATTCTAGAGCTCTTTCAAAAATGGCAAATGGATGTCTTTTCACATGTGAATTTCTAATAGATTGGTTGTGCCTGTCTGGAGAGTTAAGCTGAGCAGAATTCCGATATTGCATCTACTTTTTGCATGAAAAACAATCAGAAATTGATTAGTAATGTCTGCCCTGGGTGTGGGAGTCAGAGCAGTAGATATATTTGCCACATTCACTCATTCATTCAATCACCAAGTACTAAGTGGCTATATGGTATTCAAGGCACTCTTCTAGGGGCTGTGGCACAGTTGTAGTTGCTGAGATTCTGTTCTAGGTACAGGGTGATGCTCTAAGAGCTGATTGTATTTACTATTCCTAACTGACCCGTCAATATATAGGTCTTGATAGGTCAAATGATTCATCCAAGGCCACAAAATTAGTAAGAGGGTCAACAAGAACACAGGACCCCAAGTTCCTCATTATCTACCTTGTGACCCTCTCACCATCACCTGGGTAAACTCGAAGCAATTTTTATTCTAAAATTGTAGTTGCAGAAAACCTCTTGAACTACTCCCAACCTTTTGGTCAGTGGTGGATCTTCAATGTGGGCTGTAGCCCAGGAATAAGGAGACTTTACTTCCTTCTTGGAAACTTCCATGCAGAATCACCTGCCGTTTCCAAGAATGTAACAGAGGCAGCAAAGCATGTGGAAAATTCCTCTTTGTTGGCAAAGACCAATGTGACATTTAGTTGAAAGAGGATATTATCCAAAGGCCATATGGGGTTAACAGTGCCTGGGGGGAGTGGGAGCTCCATGGATCAAGATATCAAATGGCAGTTGGGTGAGTTTTTCCACGTCTGAATTCCAGGAAAAATTTCCTTGATATGGTTCTGTTGTTCAAAGTAAGCCTGTTCTGCTCAGGGCTTTTGAAAGTAGGCATGTCTAGATGGGTGGTGGAGGGGCATCTGGGAGGAGAGATTATTTTTTCTCTGTAGAATCCAGTTTATTCCACCAGTTCCTGAGCTCACTACCCCCTACCCCCTACACACCCATACTTTGGGGAAGGGTGTGTGTGCCTCCCTCATACTTTGGGGAGGGATGTGTGTGCCTCCCTGCTGGGCTTTTCATCTGAACTTCAAAGCCCTGTAAAACAGGCAACTCTATCTCTTTTCCTGCTTGGTCTCCATGGAAAAATGGGGAGGTCTGACCTCCTCCCAGTGTTCGAACTTCCTACTCAGAGCTTTGGAGGCCCTGGATTAAGATTCCAGGAAGGGCAAAACCCAAGCCACAAGTGGGGAAGGCTTTGTTTCATGAACATGAATCATTCTTTCAAAGAAATCATAAAGAGGCTCATTTATGTAACTGCGCCTACTTAAGGACTTTTTGAGAGGGTTTCTAGGAAGTTAAGAAAAACCTGAAATAGATGTTCTGAAACACCTCTACCTACGGGTCACTGTTCTAACAAGCTCATTACCTGTCATTAGATATAGCAAGAGTTGTTGGGGCCGGGCCTAAGTCCCCTGAGTCTGGCCTGGACATCACTCGCAGACATCTCCTGTATAGGCACGATGGCTTCCTCAGCTCCCTGCATGAGAATCTTCTCTGGTTGTGCTTCCTGGGAACAGACATGAAGTGCTGGGGAATTAATACTCTAGGAGCCTTGCTCGGCCAATAAGGGACACATTGATCAATTCTGAGGTGTGTTCTGCACAGTCCCTAAGAGGGTCCCAGTAGGACTGAGCCCTGGCTATGTGCAATTGTAAATTTCTCATTTATGCCCTTTAATTGGCTTGCTTCCATTTAATTGGCATCCCTATCTCAATTTCCAGCTCAGTCATTGTGCATTCTAGTCACCTCCACATAAACACTTGCACCCAAATCCTGGCCTTAGTGTGGGTTTATGGAGGAACCTAAACTAAGACCTGACAAACCTACGTGTCTTTTGCAGGGCTGAGCTGCCAAGAACTTCCTGAGGTCCACAGCCTTCTCCTGTATCTGTTGTTAGGTAGATAGATGTTTGCCCAGCTGGGATTTACCTTTCCAGGGCAGGAGATGTCACGATGTGGACAAAATAAGATTTACAACTTGATGAAGATACCAGATTGACCAGAGAGACTGTATCATTACTAAGCCCAACACCTGGCTTGGTGGTAATAAAGAGGGAGAGCTCAGCCTCAGTGGCCACGAGATGACCCCCACCTGGATATTGACGCACCAGGTGGTGAGTGTGGTGCTGGTTTGGGAAGGTGAGGAGCTGGCAGTGCCCACTCTGTTGGGGTGGGCTGTGGGCAGAGGGAAGGTATGCTCAAGAGATAGTCTCTGCTCTAAAAGAGCAAAATCTCTCTTTTCCTTATGAAAATCAGTCTCTTCATTCCCTTTAGGTAGCTACATAAACCATCGCCTAAGAAATGCCAAATCCTCAGGCAAAATGGCCTTGTATGGCTGGCGCATGGCATATTGATGTCATGGGCTTGAGCCCCTATTGGTCCGTGGTCACAACCAAAGCCACCTCTTCCTGTTGTAGCTGAGGTTGAATCATGTGACTTACCAGACATCATGGTCTGCCCTACTTTTAGGTGTTCTTTTAGGAAGAACAGTCACTTGTCCCTAACTCAGCTGGAGGGCTCAGCCACTTGTCTATAGAGTGTCATTGACCTCTGGCCCCTGCTGCTTGTAATCAGTGTGGGGCCAGGGTCAGTTGAGAGGCATTGGCAGGGATGGGGAGTGGGAAAAGGAGGATAGAAAACCCTTTTGGAAGAAGTAGTTGTTATTTGAGAAACAGGAGGTGTTACTTTTCGGTGCGCTTCTCCCTTCCGCACTTCCCTGCGGTGCTTTCAAGGGCCTGTCCTTCCCTGTGCTCGGGGCTCCTCTCTGCTCCTTCAGGACCAGCTAAGCTGGAAACTAGTGAGCACTGGGAGGTGATCAAGTGTGAATGGGTTAACATGTTGATAATGATAATAGCTAGTACTTGAGTGCTCACTTTGTGCAGGCACTCTGCTAAGGACGGCACAAGAACTACTTTGTCCAATTATCTCAACAATTCCAGGAACTAGGGACTATAATTAGTTCTATTTTTAAGATAAGAGGCTGAGACACAAATGTTAAGTAACTTTCCCAAGATCACACAACTAGTAAGGAGTCGGTCCAGCACGTTTTTAACAAATCTTAATTCAGCTCCTTCTATGTGCTGTGAGCCCCAAAGATCTCAGACAGGTCTGAGTCCATTTAGGAAGTTTATTTTGCCAAAGTTAAGGATGGATGCTCATAACACAGCCTCCGGATGTTCTAATGGCATGTGCCCCAGGTGGTCGGGGCACAGCTTGGTTTTATACATTTTAGGGAGATGTAAGACACCAATCAATATATGTAAGAAGTACATTGGTTCAGTTCAGAAAGGTGCGACAACTGAAAGCAGGGAGGGGGCTTTCAGGTCATAGGTAAGTAATAGATAACTGGTTGTATTCTTGTGAGTTTCTGATGAGCCTTTCCTAAAGAGGCAGTCAGATATGCATTTATCTCGGTGAGAAGAGGAAGGACTTTGAGTTCTGTCTGTTCATTGTCCACAAGGAAATTCCTTGTGAGGAAGGTATGTAGCTTATAAAAAAAAATCTTTGTAGCTACCTTTTTTAGGAATAGAATGTGAGGTAGGTTTGCCTTAAGCAGTTCTCAGCTTGACTTTTCCCTTTGGCTTAGTGATTTTGGGGTCCCAAGATTTATTTTCCTTTCGCAGTGCAAGCCATTTGTTCAGGTGAACAAGACAGGCTCCCCATCTAGCAGGTCAGGTAAAAATCCAAGAGGCAAACCTAGGACCAAACTCTAAGATAGTGAAGAGTCCACATAATTAAAGGACTGAAGTGCTGGAGCTGCTTGGTGGCCCTTTTCACCTGGGGGGTCAGAGAAGGAGGCCTTCTTAGGAGAGCTGACATTGACACTGTAGTCTTAGGCCAAGGAGCCAGCCTCTAAAGATGATGGGGAAGAGAATTTCTGCAAACAGCTGCTGCAGACAGCATAGCTGAGGCAAGGACAGAAAGGAGAGGGGGAGATTCCATGAGAAGAAGGAAGGGAGATGGGGCCCGTCCGGAGACTCCCAAGTCACATTCTTCATTTCATCAGGGCCTTTCAAAGCTGAAAGGGGCCCTGAGGCTCTCCTATAGAAGTTAGGAGGACAGGTGGGTAGGGCTCATGTTAACAATGTGACTAGGACCAGGGCTCCCAGGGTGGGACCTGGTACACACCCAGCCTGCTCCTGGGCTTGGCACTCTGACCTCATCTGGGAAGCCAGGCTGTGCCGCCGGGTGGGAGCCACCCAGAGGTGTGGTCAGAGGGCTTTGTATCAGGCCCACGCTAACTCCACTCCTGGCAGGACAAGGCCTGGGCAGCCATCTCTGGGCTTGGTGCCAGTACCTCTCACTGAAAAACAGTGGGGCTGATTGCAATGATGTTTTGCGAAGGAAACATGGGAGAGAATGTGATGTGAGCTGAGATTCCAGCTCACCACATTTCAGGCCCCGGTGAGTTCCGGTAGCAAAGTTTCAGACTCCTCCCTGAGAGTGTTTCCAGGAAACCCCAGGGTGTGAAAGTAGAGCGCCAGATGTTCTAGTAAAAGGAAAACTTTCCAGAACAAATAATAACAGTAACAGAAGGGTAAATTAATCTGGTGGATATGAGAGAGAGCGCGAGCTCCAAGACTGTAACTAGCAGGCACCTGAGTGGTTCTGGACAAATCCTATATGTCACATGGCTTGTTTCTTTCTATCCTCTAACCCTTCTCCTCTCTGTGATTTATGGGACCAGCCTGTCTGAACGGCTGAGATAGTGGCCTCAAAGAGGCAAGCAGCTGGCAAAAGGAGGTGTGCAGCCACCCACAAACAACACATTTCACACATGAAGAAAGATACTCTTGAGGGCATGTGTAGACCGCAGGGCCAAGGCAAAGCTCCCATCTAGGTCCTGAGCTATGATGCTGTGCCGTGGAGGATGGAGGCTGTGGTACACTGTCAGCGATATCCCAAGGTGCTTGGATGGAACAGCTCTCCCAAAGAGAGAGAGAGAGAGAGACATGTGAGCTGCTTTGAAGAACAAATGCTCGAAAGAAGGGGGGCACATGTGAGAGCTGAAGGAGAGCTGTTAAGCAAACATCATGTACCTTAGGTACTTTCAAAGTAGGTCAGGAAATTTTCATGTTCATGCCAGTTGCAGTGTGAGCCCAGATTTTCCTTTATGCCTAAGTCTTAAAATGTTCTGATAAAATCATTGCAATCTGGGCAGAGATGAGGGTTTGACTGGGATGGACTCCTAGTCTCCATGTGTTTGGTGATGGGAAGAACAATGATTGTGTCATAGATGTGCATGGGATTAAGTAGGGCCTTCGTGCACAGTGGCGTGTGGTGTTCCCTGCGCAAAGATGTTTGGCCAAGGGGGTGAAAGGTGGGGCTGAAACCCCCAGCCAGCATCCTTGGCGAAGTTTTTACTCTGGTATGGGTCTGTCAGTTCAAGGAAGGGACACATTTTAAAAATTGGTTCTTCTAGCAGGAGATGGTTTCTAATTTCCACAAAGATGGTATCGTATGAATTCTTTTCATGAAGAAAAATACTTTCCATATCATTTTTCCATAGTATAAATCTCTTCCTTTACTCCCCATCAGTTTTTCTTAAAATACTTCCAAAATTGTCTTCTGGGATGTTAATAGGTGACATACAAACAAGGATTCAGTGATAAAATAAATTTTAGAAATGCTGGGTTAACCACAGAAAGATTTGTTTTAATTGCAGGATTTCTCAGAGCATTTATTATATGATCCGCATTATAAATTTCCCAGAGGTGGTTGCAGTGAGTAGAATTTCCCAAGCATATATAACTGCTGTGATTTGAAGGGTGGTTCCCCTCCAAAATTCATGCTGAAACTTAATTCCCAATATGACAGTGTTAAGAAATGTGGTCTTTCTCAGCTGATGAAGCCATGAAGGCGCTACCCTCATGAATGGGATTAGAACCCTCATAAAAGGGATTGAGATGGAGGGGAGTATCCTTTTTGCCTTTCTGCCATGTGAGGACACAGTGACTTTTTTTTCCCTTCCTCAGGGTGCAGCAACAGAGTGCCATCTTGGAAGGCAGAGAGCAGACCTCACCAGACACCAAACCTACCATTACCTTGAGCTTGGACTTCCCAGCCTTCAGAACTGTGAGAAATAATTTTCTATTACTTATCAATTACCCAGTCTGTGGTATTTTGTTACAGCAGCACAAACAGAACGATACATTGACTGGAGAAGCATGTTAGAGGACTTGTGTTCTGTAAATACTTATAACGCTGTTTGAAATTATTGATGCTTCATTTCTTGGATTTCCAACTGGGAGAAGATTGCCCTGGTAACAACTCATTGTTCCTTTTATCAAATGAGGGTGTGTCAGCACAAATTTCAGCCAAGGGCCTTGACTTCCTTGTAGAGTTACAGCCTCCGTGGTAGAACAGATATCATGCATTTACAAAAGCTCTAAAGGAATATTTGAGGGTTCACAAAGCCTTTAGCACATGGAAGCGCTTCTCTTTGGACAGATGCTGTGGTTTAACAGTCACTGGACAGGATCTCTATCATAGACAGGATCTTACAGGCATCAACAACCAATATGATTCCTTGGAAACTAAGAGATTTGGACAATATCTAAGAGAATAGGAAGAGCTAGCAGAATTAAACAAACACACACACACACATTTTAAGCTTGCTGGCAATAAAGAATCATCCAGAAAATGACTGATGACTTCTCTGACACGAATCTTTCAAATATGGAAAAATATCTGTGACATCATCACCCCCCTCCTTCTCAAAAAACAAATTAAGAAACCAAAAAGGTCAGGATGTTCTATGCCCTTCAACTTCTTTCCCAGGTACCTCACTGGAGTCACTGCAGGATTGAGGGAAGTTCATGAAGGGCTAGAATTTCTGACCAGACCCATGGACCACAGCTCTCCTTATAGCCCTGATGACATATAACCCAGCATGGTAAAAAGGTTCTGACTGCTAAGTGGGTACACAAGCTCTCGGCTCCACTGACCACAGGCAGTGAGGGGGCCAGCCTGAGTTCCAGCACAGAGCGGAATTTGACCATATGCTCTGTAGCCACTTACTGCTCCTGGAAAGCCAAATAACAACTTCTCAAGGCCCCTGAGGGTTGGGAAGCTGAGAAACGCCTTCAATGCAGCCACATGTTGAGGTGTTATTAGACGATTCTTTCTAAATGCATATGAAATTGCTTATTTTATTTTGTTCATTCAAAGCTGTGATTCATGCAAACTGGAAGCATTCTGACCCAGAAAATCACCAAAATTATAGCAGCTACCACTATTTTTTGCTAAAATACTCATTTTGGTTTGTTCTCTTATGGGTCTAGAACTAGTAAAATAAATAAAGGACATCGACATATCATAATAATCAAGTCTCACTAGTGAGAGGTATTTCTGCTTTTGTGCTTGGAAAAAGGAAGATTTCTTACACTGATTGGAAAAGCAGATGAATTCAAATGCAAATTACCTTGCCTGCCTTTGGGGTTAGAGAAGGTATACATTGTAACGATTTGAATATCCATTTAAATGTGGCTGTATTTGTCTTCCCATATTTTTACTGACACCTATTCTCTGTGTGTTTGCAAGCCACGTAATAAAGAATTTTGTGAGCTTTAAAAGTAATTTCCCTTTTTATACCTTGAGCTATGTCCATGAAAGAAGTTCTGCAGATGTTTGAGAAGAATGACCATATATTTTGGTTTGTGCAGACAGTCCTGGTTAAGGCTTGCTGATTGACTAGTGATTGTTAATTATTTTTAGCTCCTCATTTCACTTTCCTAAGTGTCCTGCTTGGGTGATGAATTATATGATCTCCCTTCTTACAAGTGGGAGAAGTGAATAGGTGGAAGAAATGCCATCATTGCCAAATTTCTAACTATAAATGGATGTTTCTCAAAGGAATGACAGGCTGTCAGCTATATATAGATCAGCTATATGTAAGAGTGTGATTAAGGACATAATGAAAGATCCATGTGCAGACAACCCAAAGGGAATAGGAGTTTTAGGACAAAGGAAGGAAAACACCACCTATTTGATGTGAGCAGGTTGCAGAGAGGGAATTGGAGGAGGTAGCTGTGATGACTGAGCAGCTATGGCTGCACCAGAGGCTGCAGCGTGGCACAGCTCATGATCAAGTTTCTTGTAATTCTTATATTTTGTTGCCCATCAGATTCTATACATAGAAATAATACCAAGAAAGGTCCGGGAGGGAGGAAGCAGTGGGCTGTCTCTGCCACCTTGCCATTCTAGAGAATCTGTTCTCTGCTGCTCCTGATTTGAAATTCAAAATACTCTCTCAGATTCCCTCATCACCGTCACAGGCAAGCTCAGCTTCTCTGGGAGCTGAACAGGGCTATTTGCAGGCGACTGTACTGTGATTACTGCTCCATCTATTCCAATCTGACTTGCCTTCAATGTGAAAGCCATGTTAATTATCAATATATAGGCCCTACAGTCTCAAATTCACTCCGCAACTTTCAGCATCTACCATGTGTGCTGTAATGGATGGAATTCCTTTACTCATTTCTTTACAGTGAGTAATGTTAGGCTTTCTTATTAGGGGGCGCTGGAGGGACACGGTAAAAGAAAGAATCTCTTGCCACTTTCTGCTGCTGCTGCACAGTTGATGATGGGATAGATGTGATGACATCTGATGGTGCGTCGTCTTAGGCCCCTGGCCCCTTGGCACCCTTGTGACCTGGCCTACCTTGGGGATCACCTTCCCACAACCCTCCCAGCACCGACATTGCGCACTCAGGCCTCCCACCCACAGTGGTTCCCCAACTCCCTGTGTGTGCCCTCCTGCAAGCTGGCATTGCTTGTTCTCTGAAGAGTTGTACTCTGCCTGCCTGGTGACTGTGGGCCAGGTCTGGCACAGGCAACCCAGCAAACTGCTCTGCCCTTCACTGGTCAGCAGGTGTACATTCTCTATTGTGGTCTGAACCTCAGCCTCTTGCAGGATTACTCTTTCTCGGTACTCTCCCTTCACCCTATTACATCTTTAAAGTTCTTATTATATTTTACATTTCTCTTATCATGGCTTAATTCTTCAGGGTAAACATTTCACCTTTTCAAAGAGATTTTTTAAAGAATTTATTGTTTGAACCAAAAGCTTCATCAAAAACTTAAAAAAGTATAATAGATACTCATGCTGAAAAATGCAAATAATATAGAAGGGTATAAATTGAAAATTGAAGGTCTCATTCTTCTCCACTCTGGTTTTATAATCATTTCTACTTCCCAACTGTAAAAGTCACTTATAACTTCTTATGTACTCTTCTACAAACTTTCTGTGCATCAATAAACACACATAGATGTTAACTTTCCTGTTACGCTTTTAACGCACTTTTGAACCCTATTTTTTTCTTTAGTTACTATATATGGGGCAGCTTTCCATATCAACGTATTTTATTTTTAAGGTATTTGTTTGTTCATTTAGTTATTTATCTTTATTTTGCAAGAAATACAAGTACATACTTATGAATATGAGATATCAAAGAGGTATTAAAAAAAAAAGTAGGCCGAGTGTGGTGGCTCATGCCTGTAATCCCAGTACTTTGGGGGGCTGAGGCAGGTGGATCATGAGGTCAGGAGTTCAAGACCAGCCTGGACAACATGGTGAAACCTGTCTCTACTAAAAATACAAAAATTAGCCAGGCGTGGTGGTACACACACGTAATCCCAACCGCTAGGGAGGCTGAGGCAGGAGAATTGCTTGAACCCAGGAGGCAGAGGTTGCACTGAGCCAAGATTGTGCCACTGTACTCCAGCCTGGGTGACAGAGCAAGACTTCATCTCAGGGAAGGAGGGGAAGAAAAGTAAAATTTTCCTGAATTACCACTACCTCTTTTAATTATTTTGGCTACCTCCATAATTTAAAAAATACATGTACAGTTATATACAGGTATATATTTATTTCTTGAGTCATCAACTTTAAACAGTATTTATTAGTTTTCTCATTTAGAAAAAAAATGTGCAGCTCACTACCAGCATTCATTTAATTTTGCGTGAACATGCTCTTTGAGGCTGAAGCAAATCTGACTGATTTTCAATGTGAAAATAAAATATCATACTGTTCTTGAAGTGATTTCTAAATAACATCAGAATTGTCTGAATCATCAGAATCATCGTATCAGAAAAATCAGAGTCATCAAATAAATCTTCAGGGGCCAACAATTGTTCAAGAATTCTAGCATTTGACATTTTCAGTCATGGAGAGTTACTATGTTTTGTTAATGTTAATGGAAAAACCACCACGAAAAACAGAGCGCTATAAATAGAGTGATGTATTTTGTTTCCAAAGTCCGTATACCAGAGCAAAGTGAAAATAATAACGAAAGTGAGGTATTCCGTGGCAAAGTTATCTCAGGGTAAAAGCCGTGGCAGCAGTTCCACTGCTGAGTGTTCTCAGGGCAAATGGGAAAAGGATTAATCCCCTAATGTGTAACATAAGAAATGTAGGACATCCCAGCTTTCCTCCACTCCCATCACCCTTGTTCCCTCCGAGCTTTGGGCAGTCATTATACTTCTTTCACATCCTCAAGATTTACATCTGTTAGCTCCATGTATATTTGCACAGTTGCAATCAGACTTTCTACTTGTCTGTTTGTACATACTAAAGGTTGAATTTGTGGCTCATTCCTGCAATCCCAGCACTTTGGGAGGCTGAGTTGAGAAGATTGAGTGAGCCCAGGAGTTTGAGACCAGTCTGGGCAACATGGTGAGACCCTGTCTCTACGAAATCTGTAAAAATTATCTGGATGTGGTGGCACATGCCTGTGGTCCCAGCTACTTAAGAGGCTAGTGTGGGAGGATAGCTTGAGCTTAGGTGTTTGAGTCTGCAGTAAGCTATGATCACACCACTGCCCGTCAGCCTGAGCAAAAGAGTGAGACCCTGTCTCAAATAAAAATTAAAAAGTTGAAATGCAATAAATATCATTTTTAATATAATTATGTAACTATTAACCCCAGTAAAACCAACTAGCAGGAACGAAGATTATATGATCTCCCTACTTACAAGTGGGAGAAGTGAATAGGCGCCACAAATAAGAGAATGTCTCAAGTTACATGTATTATTTTTTCCTGACATTGTTACCAACCATGGGTTCTTGGGGTCTCAATGTAATAGAAATGGACTTGAGACCAAAAGAGTTTTCCCAGGCAAGGCTTAATGCAAGCTTATGCTCAGACATAAGAGAGACAGCTCAAGAGAAAGATAATTTCCTGACCAACTCTAGACAAAAAAACCTGGTATGGCTTTTTTGATTAGGCAAAGCTCCAGAATTGACTTGGGGGTGAAATCTGCAGGCTGGGCTGGGCAAAGCACGTGAAGGGTAGGGTATGTAGTTCAGCATTATCTGGTTGCAGATGGTTATCTTGTGTAATGGGTCTCATGGGCCACCTGGTGGCCTGCCCTTTGACAAAAAGGCTGTGAATCAGTTGCTCACTCTGCCTTCCTGAGGTAGGACACTGCAACCTTTGTCATCTCCTAAGGCCAGTTCCTGGAATTTTTTATGTAAGAGAGCTATTAAATCCAGCTGCTGGTGAAGATGCATGAATAGGTCCAACCAACTGTACATTTGGAAAAATAAATTTTTTTTTTTTTTAAAAGTAAAATGACTATTAGTGAGGTAGTGGTGTGGGCTTTGCAATCTGTGAGGATGCGTGAAAGAAGGCTCTAATGGGGGTGAGCTAAAGCCAAGCCCTGTCCCTACTCTTGTTTCATTGTGATAATTGCTCATTTTTTTTTTTTTTACAGTTTATATTATATATGAAGTGATTTTTCTGCACAGTTTTTTCCCTTGAATTTCTAATTATCATTTTTTGTTTTTGTTGACCAAAGAAACATGTCTTTAAGAGCTTCCAGTTTCTTAATCATAAATAGAACCATCTTGTTTTTGAAGACCTTCACAGAGTTTGGTGATCTCTTGTTTTAATTTGGATCAGTTGCTTTCTAAGTTGCTTTGTAAGACTGCAAAATTGTTGTGGTAAATTTTCTTTTCACTGAGTTCTTCTAGTTATTTCCTTTTTTTCCCAGAAAACATTTATTATTCTTTCTTGCATTATTTTTTGTTGTTTTTGTTTAAGGCTATGGTCAAATAATTACTGGAAATTAGAGAAGAATTTTCTGCATTTTTAGATTTCTGAAAATGCCTTTATCTTGCCCTCAAACATGGTTCATATTTATCTGGACCTCTAATGTCTAGTGTATCAGTCTGGTCCAATCAGGAGACAGAAATTATAGAGTAATTTGAACAGGAAAAGTAATGTAAAGAGTTCTAAACTTTAACAGAGAATTGGAGTAATGAGGAATTGTCTAGCAAAAAGGAAAGAGAGCTCTAAAGAATATAAGAATGGCAGATACAAAGAGCCGTTCTACTCCTGGGCTGAGATAGAGCACCCAGAAAGAGCTCCCCTCCTTCCCTCCTCCTTTTCCCAGAGCTGAGATCCAGTTCTTGTTGGAGAGGACATAGCCATGGCTCACTGCATAGCAGAGGAGTCACTGTGGTAACATGCCAGTTGGAAATCGATCTTCTAAGGTGCTGTGGAAAGCTGGTCATGGGGAGGTGTCTCACCAGATGCACTGCACTACGAAACTGCTCAGAGGATGATTCCAGGGGAACAGACTTCCAGCCTGTTGCTGCCAGCCTTGAACTACAGGACTTGGCTACTGGAGAAGCTTTGTAACTGTCCAACCAGTTCACTTGGCCCACTGCCTACACAGAGCCAATTTATCAAGACAGGGGAATTGCAATAGAGAAAGAGTTTAATTCACACAGAACATGCTGTATGGGAGAGCAGGGATCACAGGTTTTTGAGTATAATTTGGTGGATAGGGAACCAGTGAGTCAGGAGTGCTGATTGGTTATGTCAGAGATGAAATCATAGGGAGTCGAAGCTGTCCTTTTGTGCTGAGTCAGTTCTTGAGTGGGGCCTATAAGACCAGATGAGCCAGTTTATCTATGTAGGTTGGTTCCAGCAGATTGATTAGGGTCTGTAAAATATCTCAAGCAGTGATCTTACGTTTTATAATAGTGATGGTATCCCCCAGGAGCAGAATCTTGCAGCCTGTAGCTGCATGACTTCTAAACTATATTTTCTAATCTTGTGGCTAATTTGTTAGTCCTCAAAGACAGTCTAGTCCCCAGGCAGTAAGCGTTTGTTTTGGGAAAGGACTGTTCACATCTTTGTTTCAAACTATAAAATAAGTTTCTCCTAAAGTTCGTTCAGCCTATGCCCAGGAATGAACCAGGGTAGCTTGGAGGTTAAAGACAAGATGGAGTCTGTTGGGTCAGATCTCTCTCACTGTCATAATTTTCTCAGTTATAATTTTTGCAAAGGCAGTTTCATCTTGGTGCTGAAGAAGCTGCCTATGCTATAGGAGCCCACCAAGGGAGCATTCCAGAAGCAGCAAGCAAATAAATCTCTTTTCCCCAGGGATGTCTCTTCAGGGCTCTCTGCTGGCAGTGTTTCAGTGATGGCAGACAACGGAAAATATTTAAAGGGTCCAGATCCATTTTCACAGAGCAAGCAAAAAGGGAGAATTTGGAGCCAAGAGGCCATAAATCAATAACTGGCATGTTTAGGTACGGAATGACTCATGTCATTAGAATGTTAAAGAATTTTCTCGATTATCTTGTGATAACTTGTGATGCAGATGAGAAGCCTGATGCCATCTTAGTACTTCTTCATGGCTGACTTGTTTTTCCCTCTCTGAGAGGTTTTATAATTTTTATCATTGCAGTTCTGAAATCTCATCAGAATGTGTGTAAATGTCACTTTTCCCCCAGTTCACCTGCTTGGGAGCTCGTAGACGTATCCCAATCTAAAGATTTGAGTCTTCAGCTCAGAAAATTCTTATGTTTGTTTCTCCTACTATTATTTCCTCATGCCAATTTATCTTCTATCTCTTTTGAACCAGGTATACTCTTTCTCTCTCTTTTGAACTCCTACTAAGCTGATGTTAGACCCCCTGGATTGGTCTTTTTTGACTTTTTCAACTTTCTTTTCAAACTGTAACCAAGTACTCCCATTTTTCTAAGAGGTGGTTTACTTAATTTTTCCCTCTCCCTCTCTTTTCTTTTTTTTTTCTTTTCTTCTTTTTCTACCTCACCCCCACCTTTTACTTAGCCCTTTAGAAATGCAGATATAACTTTCACCTCCCCGCTCACCAGACATACCCTACAGGGCAAGTTCATCTGTGTGTTCCAAGATAGACCTCTCCTTGAGAGTTGACAGTTGATTTGTAGACCAAAGCATGCTCGCCCAGAACTCTCACCTCAGGAAACATGTTGAAAGCATGCCCAGTTGGCCCCTTTCCTACTTGGAAGGCACCAACTCACCTGCCCAGTAGATAAGGCACTGAGCTAGCAGGATGGGCCCTGCCCTTGCTCATTTTTTCCCCTACCTTATAAAAGTGTCCTCTTTCGGCTCCAAAAGTGGAGCACTAAGGCAGGACATCTGTGCCTCCTTTCCAAGCTAGCTTCCAATAAATACACTTGCTTTGTATCAGACCTCATCTTCTTAATTGGACTCTGAATTCAGTGAGCAACTAACCCACATTTCAGTTACAAAGCTTTCTCTTTGTCACTTGGTTTGAAGTTCTTTGAAATTTCCTTGAGTTTGTTTTGCAGATCATCAATCCAGCTTTGGCCATGTCTATGTTAATATTCCACCTCTCTGTTGAATAATTTCATTTTGGAAATTACATTTTAAATATCCATGCACTCTTCTTATTTTTGATGCTTTCTTTTCATAGCAGCATTCTTATTTTGTGAAAGTAAAATCTTCTTGAGTCTTCCTGAGGATACTGATTAGGAATTTTTAAGTTTTCTTCTATTCTTTGAATTTTCTGGTTCTTAGGAGGGTTTAGTTGTTTTATTTGGTCTTTCCATTTCGTATTTCACATTTCCCTGAAAAATCTAGCTTTTTGGAAATTATTTTGATTTATGGATGAAGGACTTAGTCTGATTGGTATAGAGGGCTGGTGTAGGTTTCCTCTGTAGTTTTGTAGGAAGGTTTTCCCAACAATTTTTGAATGGGATGGCTGATTTTCAGCGTTGGGTAAGCAGGTGAGTTGTGCCAGAAACCAGTCCACTTTGATCCCCAGCTACAGGGTATATAAATTGAGTCCTCTGAGGTGAGGGGTAAGTGATGTCCATCCCAAACATTAATAGGATGTAAACCTCAGCATATCAAAGGCTATTTTCTGAAATACTTCAACTGAGATTTTCAATTTCATGTCCCTTTTATAGTCTCAGTGTGCATGAAGGATTTATGAATTGACTAACTTGTTATCAGCCACTTACCTTGAAAATTGTTATCTCTTGTTTAGTGCCTTATGGAAAGCAGTGTCTTCTTGTTTTCTCTGTCTAACTTTTCTTCTTAATTTTATGAGATATCTTTGAGTGTTTATAAAAATATATGCATAGGATAAATTACTAAAAGTGTGTGAAAGTGTGATCAGTCTTAACTTTGAGAATCACTGGATGTGGCTGACTCAATTACTAGCCTTCTCAGGTTTTGTTATTTTTTTTTTTTGGAGACAGAGTCTTGCTGTTGCTCAGGCTGGAGTGTGGTGGCGCAATCTCGGCTCACTGCAACCTCTGCCTCCTGGGTTCAAGCAGTTCTCTGCCTCAGCCTCCAGAGTAGCTGGGACTGCAGGCACCCACCACCACACCTGGCTAATTTTTTGTTTGTTTAGTAGAGACGGGCTTTCACCATCTTGGCCAGGCTGGTCTTAAACTCCTGACCTTGTAATCCACCCACCTTGGCCTTCCAAAGTGCTGGGATTACAGGCATGAGCCACCGTGCCTAGCCCATCTCTCAGCGTTTTTTAAACAACTGATGTCCTTGCCTTTTCCCTACCTATACCTCCTCAAGTCACTACACAGAAGCAGCCAGAGGACAGGGGAAGGGGAGAAAGCCCTGCGGGTGAGATGGGCCTTATGCTACCATCAGCTTCACCCCTGATTTTCTATGTGACCGTAGGTAATAACCATAACTGCTCCTATTGGCTGAGTGCTTCCTATAGGTCAGGCACTGTGCCAAACCTTCTACATGCATATTTCCAATAGTTTCTCAAAACAATTCCATGAGAGCAGCACTGTGATCACCCCAGGCTTACTGAGGCTCAGAGGGAATACTATGATGGTTACACAGCTCTGTGAATATATGACAACCCACTGTATTGTACACTTTAAATGGGAGAATCTTATGGTATATAAATTATATGCCAATAAAGCTGTTACTAGATGGTGTATTTTTTTCCAATCTGAAGGGGAAGAGATTACAATTATGAATAAGGTTAAGCATCTTTTCTTATGTTTAATGGTAATTTTTTTCTTTAACTTTTATTCCCTCAAAAAATTGGGTTATTGGCCTTTTACTTACTGATTCATAAGAGCTCGAGGTTGATCTACTACATACATTACACATATTTTCCTATGTTGCAATTTGATTTTTTTGCTTTATTCATATTCTTTTTGCCCAGAAGAAAATACCAATTTTTATTGGGGTAAACTCATCAAATTTTTCTTTATGTATTTAGGGGTTTGTGATATGGTTCTTAAGGCCTGTTTAACCCCAACATCAAACTCAGGGTAATTTAAAAAATCCATGCTTTCTTCTAGTACCTTTATGGTTTCTTTGAAAAATGTTTAATGCTTTATCCATCTGGAATGGTAGTAATGTGTAGAAATCTAGCCTATTTTTTTTCCAGATGGCTGGACAGCTGTCCCAACATAATTTAATAATTAACATATCTTAGCTTCATCCATCAGAAATGTCATGTCTACCATGTATTAAACTCCCATGTGTGTTTGGTTCTACATTTATACCCTTTATTCTATTTCATTGATGTTTCTGTCAATTCCTTCATCAGCACCAAACTCTTTTGTTGCTGCAAGTTCATAATCAATTTGAAACATGGTGAAGGTCTTACTCATTTTGCTTCTGTCTGGGGATTTTCATGGCTTGTCTCTTAGTCTCCTAAACACTTTCCTATTTTACTTAAAGCCTTTTCTAGTGTTCACATATGAATTCATTTTTAAAATTAATAACACTTATGCTTATTTTTTTAAAAAAATGGATGACTCTAAATGATCGAGTTCCAATAAAGGTTTTATTGGGGTTTTTATTTGATAGCATGGAATATATATATTTAGTTAGAGACTGTTCCCTACATGGTTAAAGATGCTCTCCTTCCTGGTTTCCTCCCACCTCTTGATTTCCGGGCTCTGTCTCTTTCACTCTTTGATGGTCCCCAGAGTTGGGTCATTGGTAAGAGGACGGTATAATTTATTGTCAAACCTGAGATTAAGCAGGTTTGATTAAACACGTGAGATTAAACAGGTTGCTATTAATAATGATACTGGGATAACAGGTGTAAACCATGACCACCCCGGGCAAACCTGGATGTATGCTCCTGCCAGTCACTGGCCCCTTGCCAGTGTAGAATTCTTTTCCTTTGTGACCTTTGCCATGATATCAATGACAACCCACATGTTAATTACTCTGAAGTTTGCATCCCACTTCTCTCTTGAGCTCCTGATCCGTATTTCCAACATTATGCCAAATATCTCACCCACATGCCCCTCAGTCACTTCAAACTCAACTTGGATTCGGCATCCCTTCAAAGTGGGTTCCCTTCCCTATGTCCCAGTGAACTCAGCCATCCTGTCTTTAGAGCTGGATACCTTGCCATGACCTGGAACTCACCCATCTTCCTTGTTGTCCCTGCCAGTCTCCAAGTCCTTTCAGTTCTATCACTGAAATTGTTTCTGAATCCATCCCCACTTCTTATCATCATTGTTTTTATCTTACTAGGGCCTCATTATCTCCTTTCTGGATCCTGGCAAAAGCTTCCTTTTGGTCTTTTTGCTTGAGGCTTCTTTCACTTCAGTCTAGTCTCTCACCAGAGTGAAAAGCTCAGCGTGATCGAGTCACTCATCAGCTTAAAGATTTGTGCTGTCTCCACCTTGCCAAATTCCTTATTATTGTGTGCAAAATCATCACAACATGGTTCCGGCCTCCAATTTCAGTTCTCAGATCTCCTGACCCAAATGTACTCTGCTAATACTGAAAGTCACCCCATTGACCGAATATGACCTACCCCTTCCGCAGCTCTGTCTCTGCACAAGCTGAGCTCACTAAAATGCCCTCCCTGTTCTTCTCTACCAAAAGAAACCTTCTTAAAAAGGTAAAACCTTACCTTCTTTGTGAAGCTTTCCCAATTCTCCTAGGCAGCGATCTTTTTCTAGCACTCCTGAAACTCCTCTTCATACCTTCCACCCACCCATTACACTGTGACCCCCCAACCCCCGTCTGTTGTCTCCCTCGTACCAAACTGGCTGCTCATTAAGGGCATAGACACATTTCCCCAGAACATGGTACTTACGTGCTTGATAGACTTTTGTTAAACCAACCTATAAATGATCATGTGAATGGTTTCTGACTACCTGATAGAATTCACAGGTAGTCATAAACCATTCACATTATCTAGGGCAACATCCAAGGGCAACTTTACTTATTATTATTATAATAAATTCTTAGTAATAGTAGGAGTTATATAGGAGGATCTGCTTCATCTAGGTATTATTCATCTAGGCCCTTCAGAGAGATCGTCTCCTTTAGCCTTCAAATAGCCTGACAAGATGGGCTTGTTTTTATTTTTCTTACCTGATTTACTGTTAAGGAGTAAACAATAAAGGTTGAAGGAGATTGAGGAGCTTTTTAAAAGGAGCAATAGCTTATAAGTGGGATTGGAACTAGTTCTGTTTGACCCCAGAATCCACAGTCTTTTCCCTCTTCCTAAGTTCACTTGGAGACAGCTTTTCCCTCCCAACATTGTCAAACCTGGTACATCCAAGATTAAATAGGTTGCTATTAATCATAATTTTTTTGGATCACATCTCTTTATCACCATTCTTGATCTCTCTTTTTCTCTTCCCTCCTGATGTTTTTGCCCAGAAGCTCGTTCAACAGCCTACATTCTCTGGCTCATGACTTTCAGGTTGTTCCCAGCACCCTTGGACCATTGAAGGGTCACCTATTACTACCGTCCAAGGTGAGAATGAACTGATGTGAGAAGTCAATCTGCCTCTATGTATCAATGGGAAGGGCTAGACAAGGCTCGTGGGTCTCCTGCTTTCCTCCAAAAAACAAATGCTCCTTTAACAGGGGCCCCCTGAAGACACTGCACTGCCTGTTGTTCAACACTGAGCAGGTGAGATGAGCAGTGGGAAATAAGGCAAAAGAGGAAAGGCTTCATGGGAGCTGCTGTTCAGAGAGACATTTCAGGATGCAGGAGCCTCAGGCCGTAGCATTAGAGGCTGCCTACCTGGCCTATGGGCAGAGCGGTTTCAGTTCATAATTTTATTTAAATGTTATTACAGTGAACAATACATGCTTATTGTAGTAAACTTAGATAATTCAGCAATCACAAAGGAAAAAATCACTCATAAGCTGGCTATATTATACAAACCTTATAACATTTTTTTCTGTCTCCTTGTCCTCAAGAAAAGAGTGTTCTTACTGTGACTAGGTTTTGATATATATGCTTCATGCTATTGAACAGTCTTTCTCCACACCATTTTGCATGTGTTCATGGCAGTCAGGCAAATGCTCTTCAGCCGCTATCTTGGTGTGGCCTATTGTGGTTTAGGAATGAGGGATCTGGGACAACTGAGGAGGCAAATGGTGGCATCAAAGCCAAATGACTGACCCAAGGCCACCTCACAATTCTGTAACACTTGGCTTAGGCCCTATAAGTTAAGACGAGAAGGAGCTTTGGAAATGCCCTTGCTGGTCACCTCTTTATGTTTGAAGATACTGAACTGAGAGGAAGAGGCTCATGCCATAGGCTCCTGAGGCCATCACTAACAAGTCAGGCCTGGAACCCAGGAATCCTGATTCTTTGTCCAGAGCTTTTTCTGCTCTTTGACAAAACACTGTCTTGCCTTCTTAGAAGAATGGGACGAATTTGGAGAGATTTCACTTATCATGGCGACATAGGGGTTGGAAGGTAAGCCCTGTGAGGGAAGAGAAAGGCAGAAATTATGTGGAAAAGAGAAAAAGTGTGAATGATCATGATAATTATTAAAGTTTGAAGTGACTGTAATTAAAGTGGGGATGGACTGTTAGGGATTCAGATCGATTATAAAAAGGAATAGGAGAGAAGGATGTATGTTTTTGATTGTCAGTAAGCAGATTATAGAGGGTTACAGTGGATATTTGCAATAGCTAATGTGTCAGGAAGGTGGCTTAAAGTAGACCTTCAAGGAAGGTAATTGTATACCCAGTGAAAGTAACTTGCTCAAGGTCACAGAGCTAAAATTGGCCACTGTGAACCGGCTAGAGCCTGAATGCTCTGTCTCACAGGACCATCTGAAATACCTCTCAGAACTGTTCATCTGGGGAAAGAAAAAAGGGAATATTTATCTGTTGGTTTATTTCCCCTATGGTCAAGTGTTGCTCTGCAAAGTCTTAATTCCCCTGCACTCCTGGGTTGCTCTTATCTGAATCCATCCTTCCTGGCTAGTCCCAGGGTGGGACATGAAAGCTTTGTAGAGGGGAGGTAGTATCAGGTCATGCCTGCTTGAGCTAGTCAAAACCTAGGCAGAGCTGGTCACTGTGGATGGATAAGAGGTGAGGCAAGGAAGATTAGAAGTTGTGTGCAAGAAGTATTCTATATATTTGAATTACAATGTAAATATGGCTGGTTCTAGACAGAACATCCTGTGTAGCTGAGACTTCTTATATTTCTAAAAACCTTTCAATATATATTTCCTCCAAAGCTTATATTCTTTTCATCATAGCACACAGGGTAGGCTGCCACGATTGTTCCTGTTTGAGTCACATGATACCTCTAGAACAATCACTGTGGCCAGGGAGGCATGTTCTATAAAATGACAGCTGCTCTCATTAAAATCGTATTTGGAACTTAGTGAAAGGTACATTTCTTGGAAGACAAAACAGTGGACGTCTCTTGTGATAGCAAATAGTAATAATAGTTATCAAAACCTCTGATTCAAAGGCTCTTGGTGCTTTCAGTTTTACTTAAAGCTCAGTCTTCACAGAAACTCAGTGAGATAGATGGAAAACGTTTCATACAGGAGATAAGGAAGATCGTGACCCTTTGCAATAAACCCTCTAAAATATTTGTGGGATCTCCCTAGTCTCTACTCTCTGCTAAGTGTACCTTGCATATTGCATCCAGAAGGCTAGGCAGAGTTGGTATTATTTGAAGAGAATTGGAAAGGAATTTCAGAGACAAAGACTTAAAAATAGTTTTAATGGCTTTATTCCACAACAGCCCTCCAACATAGATTCAATTCAGTGTTGCCCACTGGATTATAAATTTGAATGAAACTCAAAGGAATCATTCTACTAAATGGATTGAGATAGTCTAGCCAAAGAATGTGGGTTTATTTCAGAGTTTCCCTGCCACGGGTGAAATGGCAGAGCATGCCATTTCTGAGCTTCCTCTACCTGGTGCCTTTGTTCATCACACTCAGAGCCTCTTTGGGTGGTGGGATGTGGACACTCAAAATCCTCTGTCCTGTTTTAACTGGACCTTTAAATCTCATTGTTTGTCCTGGTTAATTTTACTAAATAAACCAAGAGAAGCAAGTGGCTTCATGTAGTTACTATTGTTACTATTAGAAGCTATGATTAAGACAGGTCTGTAAGCCTAGCTTTAAACTTAGGCTCAACTTTCCCTTTCCTGCTTTGCTAACCCCATCCCAAATCCTTTGTAAGTTTTTGTTTTTTTTTTTTAATGGTAAACAAGCTTAGGATGGGCAGCTGCACTCAAATTTGTATTTTGGATAGATTCATATTATTTCTTCAAGTAAAAAGCACATTGCTTTCAGTGCATTTTCTCTCTCTCTCTCTCTTTTTTTTTTTTTTCCTGGTGCTGCAGTTCATAGAATTCTGATGCAGATAACGTTTTAATATTTCACCTATCTGGACTGTGTGTTAGGGGTTAAGTTTTCCTTTCCCCTCATCTCAACATTTGTTTTTTGACTCCTCACTTTGCATCTCTGTCTCCCTGGGTTTTTCTTTCTCCATTCACGGCTTTCTTCAGAAATTTTCTTGTAGAACATAAAGGAAAAGATAAATTCCTAATTTGACTTTTGATTCTGGGATATTGTCAGAGATATTTGAACCAGAGGGATTCTATCCTGAATAGGGGTTGGGTAAAATGAGTCTGAGACCCACTGAGCTGCATTCCCAGGAGGTTGGCCATTCTGTCACAGGATGAGACAGGCTGTTGGCATAAGGTACAGGTCACAGAACCCTTGCTGATAAAACAGTGTGGGGTAAAGAAGTTGGCCAAAATTCACCTAAACCAAGATGGCAATGAAAGTGACCTCTGGTTGTCCTCATTGATCATTATATGCTAATTACAATGCCTCAGCATGCGAGCAGACACTCCCACCAGTGCCATGACACTTTACAAATGCCATAGCAACATCAGGAATTTACCCTATATGGTCTAAAAAGGGGAGGAACTCTCAGTTCTGAGACTTGCCCACCCTTTTCCCAGAAAACTCATGAATAATCCACTCCTTGTTTGGCATATAATCAAGGAAAAACCATTAAAATAGCCAGTCAACCATCCTCACGGCTGCTCTACCTATGGAGTAGCTGTTCTTTTATTCCTTTACTTTCCTAATGAACTTACTTTCATTTTATTGTATGGATTCAACCCAATTTCTTTCTTGCACGAGATTCAAGAACTCTCTCTTGGCATCGGATTAAGAGTTTTTTTCCCAGCAACAGTATGAAGGTGGCGGAAAGAAGGCCCCACCTCAGAACAAAGAAATAATAAGTAAGGGATGGATGGCGAGGAATCCTGGAATGCTGGGGGTATTTTTTGGCATTTTTTTCTGTAGAAAAGGTCAAGGATCAGCACATTGAAGCCAGCTCCAACTCCAAGTTCAGTAATGTCATTCTGATAGCTTCAAATTGGACATAGTTTGACACACATTACAGGTCTCTCTGGAATGCTGATTGTTAAGCACTTGCCAGCAAATCATAGGCATTTCCACAGAGTGTGTTTGCTTTATTACAGCGAGGAGGCCTGGATTAGGTTTTCCCAGTAGACTTTATGTAAAAAGCCTATTTGTTCCATTGCCCCTCCCTGTATCAGGGTCATCGGGTGAGGTGCCAAAGGCTTTGTACCAGGTGTCTGGAAGGTAGGGTTCCAATGCAAGATGCTCTTCTGCCTGGAACTCTCTTCCTCAGGTAGCAGCTTGGCTCACATTGCTTCTCTTTTCTCTTCCAGTCTTTATCAAAAGATACCATCTCAATGAGGTCTTTCCTGACCACCATTTGTCCCTGCAACACGCTCATCACTGCACATCCTGAACCACTTTATCTGGGCTTTTTCATGTCCTCTATCCTCTTCTAACCACATACTTCATACCATATAGTATATTAACTTTATTTTGTGTCTCTCCCTCTGGAACTAAGCTCCTCAGCCTCAGAAATCTTTACTTGTTTGTCCACTGATACATCCCAAGCACCTACAACAGTGTCCAACACACAGTAGGTGCTGAATAAATGAATCAAATAAACAATCCTATCTCTAAACAAATTGGTATTGTAATTTGATGAAAGGTATAGAATGGCAACTCCATTCTTCCAATCTGCAAAATAATGTTGTATTTTGTTTTATTTAATGGGTTTTTTTTTACTAGACTCAAGTGGGATAATACACAGGAAAGTAGTACTTTAAAGTACAAAGAACTGTGTCAAAATAAAAGGCATTTGTGTTGAATGTAATTGGTTCCTCATTAAAAACAGCCACATTATCTGAACTCTAATTTGATGTTCATTTAGAGGGAATTTCCTCCAGAAGGAAGAAAGGAAGTGGAAAAGAAGGGAAAACTAAAGAATAGCAAGAAACAGAACAGGCTGCCCCAGATTGAGCCTGCTCTTGTTAATGTACTACCATTAAAGCAATACTATTTTTAAAATGACGGTTGAAACTGAACTGCCCCTCATGCTTGGCTAAAGACATGGTTACATCATAAAAAAAAACCATTGTTCTCTGGCAATAAAATGCTACTCTTTTAAAATCAAGGGACTCTTATGGAATAAGAAAAAAATCAGTTGCTTACTGATACCTGGAAAATTAAATTCATTTCACATGGAAGGAAACTTTGCCTTCCAAAGAGCTATTTCTGCACTAGAAGAAAGACAGAGTGATTGTGGAGTTTTATTTATTTATGAGATACCTGTATCACAAAAACACCCAGTTGTAATGTGTTTTCGTAGAGAAACTATGAAGTAAGTTACCAGATAGAACCAAAATCCATCCAACCATCCATCCATCCATCCATCCATCCATCCATCCATCCATCATGGCTAAAATCATGGACTCTGATTCAAAATTTTTGGTGTGAATTTTATCTTCACTACTTAATAGCTGTATGATCTTGGGCATGTCCCATAAATTCTTCATGTAATTTCCTCATCCATAAAATTGGAATAGTATTAGTTCCTACCTCATAGGGTTGGTCTATGGATTAAATGAGCTAATATACGTAAACCTCTTAAATAGAGCCTGGCATATAATTAGGACTATGTAGGGGTTAGCTATGACTCACTTAGCCAATATTTATAGAAACCCCACTAGGTACTTGTAAGAGATAGGAAAAACCAAAATATTTGTCCTACTCTTAGATACCACTCAACATAATACTTTAGATACAATATGTGTGGGATTTTCCCACATACACAGCTAATTCAGTAGACACCGGCTGGATGTCATCTAATTCAGTTCCAGTCTGGCACTATCTATCCACCCAGAGTGGGAGGTGAAGGGATCCACCCCACAAGACTGCCCTGCACTTCAAATGCCTCTCATAAGTAATAGCTTTGTTACGGGAAAGGAGTCCCGATCCAGATTCCAAGAAGGACTTCTTGGATCTTGTGCAAGAAAGAATTCAGGGTGATTCCACAGAGTAAAGTGAAAGCAAGTTTATTAAGATAGTAGAATAATAAAAGAATGGTTATTCCGTAGACAGAGAAGCCCTGAGAGCTGCTGGTTGCCTAATTTTATGGTTATTTCTTGATGATATGCTAAAAACAAGGGTGGGTTATTCATGTCTCCACTTTTTAGAACATACAGGGTACCTTCTTGATATTGGCATGGCATTTGTAAACTGTCATGGTGCTGGTGGGAGTGTAGCTGTGAGGACAACCAGAGGTCAGTCTCGTTGTGATCTTGGTTTGGCGGGTTTGGGCTGGCTTCTTTACTGCAACCTGTTTTATTAACAAGGTCTTTATGACCTGTATCTTGTGCTGACCCCCTATCTCACCCTGTGAGTTAGAATTCCTTAACCATCTGTGAATGCAGCCCAGTAGGTCTCAGCCTCATTTTACCAAGCTTCAATTCAAGATGGAGTTGCTCTGGTTCAAATACCTCTGATATCTCCCCACTTTGTTTTATAAGAGAACCTTTAATCCTAAGGGTTGCAGAGGAATGAAGATCCATCTTCTGCAACTTCTTCAAGCTGAATAGGGGCGACAATATTCCTGCCTAACTATGAGGGCCTCTTGTATTAGGGTAGAGAGGAGCTCAGTCAGAAAGTGTTGGTATGACAAGGGTCATTCATAACTCTTGAGTTATGACAAAAGGTGATATCTGGAAGATTAATAAGTATTCTGTTTAAGAAAACATTCAGTAAGCCTGTCCTGCATTATTACACGAAGAGTTCAACAGCAGTATATTCCACCACAGTAAAGTAAAGTTATCCCAAGTAAACTAAATTAGAAGGCTCTTCATGAACTGGGTACCTGTTGGAATCAAGCTGATATGGGGTTGCTAGCTGATGGAAATATGTTCTCAGATTTAGAATGCTGATTCAGATTTGTACATTACCCATCTCTCTTGTTTCTCTGAGTAGAAGCCAGAGATCACTTGTTGGTTCACAGAAATAAGCAGGGTTAGCCTAAATTGCAGAAACAAATGTAAAAACAACTGATGAGATTTAACAAGTGTACCTTAGTTCTTGAAACAGTTTCTCTCTCTGGTTTCCCATTTTTACTAAAGACAAATCATGGTAGTCCTGCTTTGGTTTTATACTTGGCCTGATTATTTGTATACAGTGCAGCAAAAATAATTATTTTTTTACATAGGCTTTTCAATTGGCTTTGATGGAACTCTGTTCCATAGATGGAATCTCAGATAAAACTTTTTTAGAGCTGAGCCCTGCCAGAGGTTTGCACCCTCAAATACCTATGAGTTGAGTAAATTCCTCCCCTCTTGAGGTTCCAAGATAACTTGGGGGTCCTAGGCTTGTCATAAAGTGACATTCTTTACTTATATAAGTCAGAAACCTTGTACAGGGACAGTTGTAGGCAAGATATGAGGCCAGCTCCCCAAAGGGCTTTTATTGGCTCTACAAGTCAAGTTTGATTCCTTAAAGGAAAGCATGCCATTCCAATCAAAGTCGTGGTAAAATAACCAGTTTCTCCAATTGTGTTCTGTTGCAAAAGAAAACAGATTCTTATTGTACTCATGTAAATAACTATATTGCCATTAATTAAGAATACTTATGAATCGTTTCCAAATTCTGGAGAAATCAGGTAGAGAGAAACAAATATGTACCAAATTTTGTTAACAGGAGTATACTTAACTGTTAAATGCTGTAAATAGCTTAAAAGAACAGTTTTCTTGACTCTGAAAAACAAAACAATACAGGATCAGTAAAATTTTAAGCAAAAAGTTAAAAAGATTACTTCAGTTTTCTATTGGTTCAGTCAATTCAGTTAACTCCTGTTCTGTTTGATATTCATGAACAGTTCATTTCTCCATGAGAGTCCTGAAAGTTGTTTTCCTCTCTTCTGATGTCACAGTTTCCAAAGTTATCAGAAACCTCCATTTGGGAACACCTGTTAGAGTCCTATAGCTGATCATGAACCACCTTCTAAAGAGTACCAAAACAAGACAACAATTGTTTGTGGGTGACCAAACATTTTAGGACAGCGCAGTCAAAAACAAAATTGACAAATTTAGTTACCTCTGTAGCATACAATGACTTTGTGTAACAATTATAGTTATTAACATGTACTAAGCCATGTCAGAATTATAGGAATCTTTTTTTAATAATTTTGGAACACATACCAATAACACATTTATACAAATATATCCCAAAGAAAGCCAAATACCATTTCATATTTGACAATGCTCCCTTTATGATTTTTGTACCAAATAAGCCAAATTTAACCTTTATATTAATGTATTATTAATGTTAAACCCAATTCTTAATAAAACCTTATAGACAAATGTATTTAATCTCAACTAGTTTGACAAGAAGAGTCTCATAAACCTTTTATAACCTTTTACAATTTTTGTTAAAGAGTAAATTATAAGCAGGTTTTTGCTCCAAGAAAAACCTGTTTTGTTTTTGTTACAATGTTTAATTTACAGAAAAAACTGAATACCCCTTTAGCCAATATGTTCACACACAGAATTTTTTAACTAGGTTAATTTTTTAGGCCAGGGACAGTGGCTCATGCTTGTAATCCCAGCACTTTGGGAGGCTGAGGTTGGTGGATCATTTGAGGTCAGGAGTTCGAAACCAGCCAGCCAACACGGTGAAACCCCGTCTCTACTAAAAATATAAAAATTAGATGGATGTGGTGGCACAAGACTGTAATCCCAGATACTCAGGAGGCTGAGGAAAAATAAAATAATCTTTTGAACCTGGGAGGCAGAACTTGCAGTGAGCTGAGATTGCACCATTGCACTCCAGCTTGGGTGACAGAGTGAGACTCTGTCTAAAAAAAAAAAAAAAAAAGACAGTTTTTACAACCCTTCCACAACTTGCTTAAACCATCAGCTTTATCCTAACTTAAAACAATCCTTTAACCTTTTAATCTAGGCAAAATATTCACATTCCCATGACTTCCAGTAATCTCCTACCAAAAACCCATTTCACTTTCTTCACACACCTTACATGTTAAACTGTTTCTTTAGTCGTCTCAATTACATGTTACAATGTTAACTCTTAGTGACTCTTACTTTTGGTGAAAATATTGGTAAGTTTGGGATTTTAATTATGTGTTCATGTTCCTGGGTTTTGATTTTTGGTGGTTGCTCCCTTAGGAAGACCTAGTATTCTCTGGTTCTTCTAGGAATAGAATGAAGGAGCAGCTTTCCTGAGAGCCCAGCCCCATCCTCAGCTGTGTCCCAATCAAGCCCTCACCCTCTGAAGTGTCACTCTAGAATGAAAATACATATATATATTGAAATATATATAATGAAAATACATACATACACACACACACACACACACACACACACACACACACACACACATATCTCACAGTACTAGGCATACCTTTCCCTATCATGAAATATGAGAACAATTTTAATAGTTGCATAGATATTCTGCAAAATATATATGGGCATAACTTAGTGCAGTTCTTCTCAAATTACAATCTGCATTAGAATCACCTGGAAGCTTGTTAAAGCAGATTGGTGAGAGTTTCTGATTGAGTAGACCTAGATACTTCCTAGGGATTTGCATTTCTTTCTTTTTTATTTTTTAGTTTTGAGATGAAGTCTCACTCTCTTGCCTAGGCTAGAGTACAGTGGCATGGTCTTGGCTTACTGCAACCTCCACCTCTCAGGTTTAAGTGATTCCCCTACCTCAGCCTCCTGAGTAGAGGGGATTACAGGTGTGCACCACCATGCATGGATAATTTTTGTGTTTTTTAGTAGAGATGGGGTTTCTCCATGTTGACCAGGCTGGTGTCGAACTGGCCTCATGTGATCCACCGGCCTTGGCCTCCCACCGTGCTGGGATTATAGGTGTGAGCCACCGTGCCTGGCTAGAATTTAGAGTTCTAACAAGTTCCTGAATGCTGCTCATATGGCCCCTTGGAGACCACACTTTGAAAACTACATCTTAGTCTAACCAATTTAATGTATTTAACTATTTTTTGAATGGTTTCTTTACAAGGTGTAAATCTGCCTAGGAAACCTCTGGGCAATCAAATTCTTACCAGTCACTGACAGGTAAGTGTGAGTGAGTTTATTAGATTAATGAAGACAGTAAATCAATCTCCAAGGTCCCTATATCAGATACATCTTAGGTAGCACTGTAGATCCTCATAGCCTCACCGGCACCTTGTTTTGGCCACTGCCCTGGGGACTAGTAGAGATCAGGGAGAAGTCAGACCAGCTTTGTGCAGGTGCAAGAAGCCCAGCCATGACTCACCTCAGGCCCTTACTCCTACATCTCTGAACATCCACCCCAGAGCTTCTTTGTTGATGTCTTGGTGTGGGATTCCTTGGGTGTCCACTAGGCTTTCAGGTTGTACCATACAGGGCAGCTAAGGCCCCACTCTCATGTTGGCAAACTCCACAATGTGTACTTCCTTGTTTCATCCTCCCTCCATCCATCTCCCTAGAATCACACTTCCCAATAAAGCATTCTCTTTTAAGTCTTGGTCTCAGGCTGTGTTTTCTAGGGCACTGGGTTGATTAACCCCTTTCAGTGCAAAATGTAAATGCGATGCCGCTTTCTTCCATGTTTGCTTAGTGAGGGAAAGGCAGAAAGCAAGATTTCTTAAATTAGGATAGGTGAATTAGGCTTCTGGAGGTCTGTGAACTCTCTCAAAATCATAAATGAATTTGTGTGTGTGCGCATGCATTTTTTTTTTCTGGGAGAGTCTACTGCATTCAACAGGTCATCAAAGTAAATAACCAATAACAGAAAAGGGAGAGGAAAGAAAAGGAAAAATTTAAGATCTAAGGCAACGTTTGAGAAGGTAGATAGCAATGGGATACCACATGTAATCTGCTGAGTAGCTGGGAGTGATGGCACCAGGAAGGTGATGGTACCAGGAGGGTGATGGCACCAGGAAGGTGATGGCACCAGGAAGGTGATGGTACCAGGAGGGTGATGGTACCAGGAAGGTGATGGTACCAGGAGGGTGATGGCACCAGGAGGGTGATGGCACCAGGAAGGTGATGGCACCAGGAGGGTGATGGCACCAGGAGGGTGATGGCACCAGGAAGGTGATGGTACCAGGAGGGTGATGGCACCAGGAGGGTGATGGCACCAGGAAGGTGATGGTACCAGGAGGGTGATGGCACCAGGAAGGTGATGGTACCAGGAGGGTGATGGCACCAGGA
>NW_016107875.1:313114-322245 GCF_001604975.1 Cebus imitator | reverse complement strand
TGGTTGCTCCCTTAGGAAGACCTAGTATTCTCTGGTTCTTCTAGAAATAGAATGAAGGAGCAGCTTTCCTGAGAGCCCAGCCCCATCCTCAGCTGGGTCCCTATCAAGTCCTCACCCCCTGAAGTGTCACTCTAGAATGAAAATTACATTAGTTGAATTTTCAGGTGTTGTGCCTTTGGAGCATGCAACCAGAGAGTCAAAATCTAATTTCCATATTGATAAAAGTTAAAAAATGATACCTTGTAATGAACAAAATGCCTGCAACTGGTCTGGCTTGATATTTGCATAAAAGTGTTAATCACATTGGCATACAGTTAGAAGATAAATTTTCCTGTAAAAATCTATCGAAATAGAGGGTTCTCTCCCTTGCATTTTACAAGTAATGCTGACAGGCCTGAGAGCAGAAATCAGAGCCTGATTAAAGACCAGTGTTTTGACTCTGTTCTATCCATTGGTTAAATTTCATTTGGTATGTGAGAGCCCTGAAGAGTGAGGTGGAGAAATCCCCAACATCTGGGAAGCAGCAGCCCATGATGGCCTTGGCTGGAAGCTCCCAGTTAAGTTTCTCTCCTACCTTCCCATTGAAAGGTGAGGGCTCAATAGCTCAAGGTTGGCCAGACTTCTATAAGCTTCATAGGACCTTTCAACTCAAACTATTTTCATAATACCACCTAGATGCTTTGATTGACTTCTGCTTGCCACCAGAATGGTCAGATTGTTTTAGGCTCAGATTTTTTTGGCCTTCCTGAGTTTTTATTGGCCCCCTATTAAGGAATTGAGGTCATGATCAGGTGTGTGTGTGTGTGTGTGTGTGTGTGTGTGTGAACAAGACTCTGACTTTGTACATGAACATTCATAGGAGCATTATGCCTAATAGCCAAAAGTGGAAAAAACTCAAACATCCACCAACAGATGAAAAGATAAACAAATAGTGGTTTACCCATACAATGGAATATTACTCATTATTCAAAGGGACAAGGTAATGATACATGTTACAGTGCGGATAAACCTCAAAAATAACACGCTAAATGAAAGAAGCCAGGCCCAAAGATCACATATGTTACGTTTATGTGAAACATCCAAAATAAGTAAATCAGATTGGTGGTTGCTATGGATTGGGGGTGGGATGGGGAGTGATTGCCTAATGGATTTTCTTTTGAAGTGTTGAAAGATTTTGGAAGCTGGCATAGGATTGCATACACAACATTGTGAATATACTAAATACCAATGTATTGTAAACTTTCAAATGGTTAATTTTATGTTATGTGAATTTTACCTCAAGAAGAAAACTTGATTATTCTGAATGCAATGTGGAGGATGGATTTGAAGGTTTGGGTTGCAAGTCTATTGCAGTGACCCATGTGAGAAAGTAGAGTAGTTTGAACTAGGGTGGTGGTGATGGAGGTAGAGAGGAGTGGAAGATCTGAGAGACATTTGGAGGTAATTGTTAAGGACACACACCTGCAAAAGTAAACCCTCACATCACATGGGCCCCATTGTGGTATCATGATGAAGGTGAAAAGGGAAATGGGGGAAATTCTTTCCTGGGGGTGTTCCCAGATGAATTATTTGCTGTATGTGCCTAGAACTCCTTGATTTTGTTTGTGCATGTACAGTAAAATGTATTATATTTACAGCCTTCATACAGCTATACCATGTGGAGAATCTCAGGCTTCCTGTGGGAGAAAATATCTGGGAGCTTGTGAATTGCTCATATTTCTATCATCACGCTGTGTCTGAGATGCCTTCCTGGAAGTGAAGACAGCTGTATCAGAAATACTGATCCAGCTCTCGATGGGTATCACACACACACACACACACACACACACACACACACACACACCCGCATACCTGCTAGGAGGCTGACAGCATACACTTTGATGTGCATTGGCACAGACGAGTCAATATGCTTGTTGAAACCAGAGAGAAAAATCTATGTCATGTTTTTCCCAAAAAGTCTTAAGAAGGTACAAATAAAAAGAAAATCATTCAAACTGACCACATGTAATTAGACTAGGCGAATTCCCTGCCTTCCTCATTCCCTCATTAAGCCTCTCTAAAATTTGCTTTTGGAATAGATATATATATTCTTTTTCCACAACAGGAGAGACTTGTCTTGAGCATCTTCTGCTTTTATGATGAAAATAGTCAGATTAATGAGGCACTGACTGGCAGTGGAACAGTCTAGCACAACCCATTAATCTGAAAGCATCACAGCTGAAATTATTGTTCAAAAGCCCTCTTCTCCCTCCCTCTCTTATCATCTTTCTCCAAAATAAAGAATATTCTAATTTTAAAAATTTTGAAAGCAAGGAAGGCCCCAGTGAATATATTTATTATGAATTAATCTCCTTCCTGGGAGATTGAAGGCCCTCTGGGTGGGCCTTGCTGCTAATATCATCATGAGTGTACAATTATCTTCTAATAAGCAGGATCTCTATCATTATTGCTTAATAGCTTTATTAGATTACCTAGGACGAAGGCCATCTCAGGCCTAGTCAAAGACAGTTTAGACAGTTCTATTGGAAGGGTTGGCAGCCTGGAGCAGGATGACACCCCTGGGACTAGAGTGTTGAATGGAGGCTGTGTCTCAGTCCCCCTGGGCCTGCTCTCGCCTGAAAGCACTTAGCAGTTGGCCCAAGTGCTGACACTCTTCAGGGCCCTGGGCTCTGCCTTGGGCATGCTAAAGTATGAGTTAGTGTTAGAGTGCTCTTGACTTCAGTCCATATATGTATTTCTGAAAATGGTGTGAGGTGTGGTAGGGGTCACGTAATGAAGCAAACCAGAAACCAGCAGTGAAATCCAAATGTGTTTATGAAGGGATACATTTGGAAAAAGATAGAAGAGGGATTTCTGAAATGCAGCTTCGGAAGTTTTTAGAGAAAAAAAGTGCACACACACACACACACACACACACACACACATATTAATTTTTTATTTTTGAGACAGCATCTTGCTTTCTCACCCAGGCTCAAGTACAGTGCCATGAACATAGTTTACTGCAGCCTTGACCTTCTGGGTTCAAGTGATACTCCTGCCTCAGCCTCCCTAGTAGCTGGAACCACAGGTGTGCCACCATGCCTTGCTTTTTTTTTTTTTTTTTTTTTTGGAGATGGTATCTCACTATGTTGCTCAGGCTGGTTTCGAATGCCTCAGCTGAAGTGACCCTCCCACCTCGCCTCCCCAAAGTGTTGGGATTACAAGTGTGAACCACCATACCTGGCTGATTTTTAATTTTTATTTTTTAATAACCATGTGACACATGAATAAGTCATAGTTATAAAAATTTTAATCATTCAGATGGAGCTAATTATTTGCTTCCAGTACCACATAGAAATTATTCTCTACTTCCTTCCCTTTCCTTTCTCATGCTACCTCAAAAACTTCACTAAAAATAAAATTCTTGAGCAAAAATGAAATTGTATGTTACACATGCATTGAAGTAATTTGGGCCTGGTTTAAACTGATCACAATCTGAATATTTCTTTAGAAACAATATTTTCCACTTTAAAGAATCCCTGGCCTAATGCTGGCATAGAATTTTATAAGACCCTAAAGCTTTTGAAAGAACAATAATGTCATGAAAAATCCAGTGACATGGTTAGACTATAGAAGTGATTAAAGTTTAAGTGGAGAAAGCAATTCAATTCAATTCTTGGATCAAAAAAACAATAATAGCCTCCTAGCTATGAGGACTGGAGCAAACCTTTGGTGTTATGTGGTCTTGCACCCTCATTCTATGGATGAGGAAACTGAGGTCTTCCCAGGATGAAGGTTTTCTTGAAATAGACACTCCTGCTGTACATGTATCGTCCCTGATATTTAAAGTGGTACCTTTTGCCAATGAAATAGAATATTCTTTTACATTTTGATTGACTCAGCTTGGTCATCCCATTGTCCTCTATGTACTCTGCTAGTTCATTCAACAAATACTCCTTGACCACCCATCATGGCCAGCCCTGCAGGGACCAAGCTGGATACCCCAGGTCTTTGGAAGCAGGAAGCCCACCAAATACATTAGTGATTATACTATGTTAAACCCTATAATCAAAGCAGCAATACGTTCTTATTTTTATGGCTTTGCGGGTTTTTTCTGCCTTTAATTCTTTTCCCACTCCTTTATATTCCTTGTGTTATCTTTAATGACCTAACTATGCTTGCAAACTACTCTAGCTGGCAATGGTTTCTCCTCTATGCCCTTTTTAGGCTCATAGTTAAGGTGACAATATTTGAGAAGTTGATTGTTGTCTCAGTTGCAATAGGTTATACTGGGGAAACAAACAACCTCCAAATTTCTGTGGTTTTACGTAACGATGTCTTTCTCTTTTATACCACGTCTGCCGTGTAGGTCAACAGGTGACTTCTGTTTATTGTAGTCACTCAGTAGGGTCCCAGCTGACAGAGGCTCTGTCTTGACATGTGCTTCCATAATCACTGCCACGGAGGAAAGGAGATTGAGTTTGGGTTTAACTAAGTGGCTAAATATTTTCCTGAAAAATGACACCCATCACTTCTTCTTATTGTCTTGTCCAAAACAAGTTCCTTGCACACCTTACTTCTGGGTGGGTGAAGTACAATTTTTTCTTACATGTGGTTGGAAGAGAATCTGAATATTTATGAACATATGAATGATTACCACAATTATATAGATTTTATTAGTCTGCTAGTATTTCAGGTATGTTTATCTTATTTTATCAAATAATAAGAATCTTAAAGGTAGGGGACCATGTCCTCCTTTTTTTTATTTTGTAAAATTATGTCCAGCAGAGGGCATAAAACCAGATGCTTAATACATTTTTATTTGACGTTTTGATTTCAGATTTTGTAACATCTTGTTTAATTAAACCTAGTTTATGTTTTCTTCAGGATCTGGACTTACTTTGTAAATTGAGGAGGCTCAGAGACATCTAAAACTCTATACTGTTTACTGTTCCTTGCTGACAGAGCCAAGGGAAGAGGCTCCAGGCAGGAAACCTGATCTCACTGAGCCCTTTTCCAATTCTCAGACGTGTCTAAATGTCTTCAGTGATCTCAGTCATTTAACACCACTCCCAAACTGTGATTTGTTCAGCTTATAACAAACCAGGCGAGTTGACAACTCAATGATCAAGTGTCAAGGGTACACCCACAGATGACCTTTAGAATCCTGAGATCTTTTAAAGTTTCTTTCAAGGAAGATGGTGAAGAAACAAAGACTGTCCCTTTAAGTTTGCCAACATCCTGAGACCAAGGGCCTGCAAATAGTTAGGTACTCGTCTTTATGAAGCTTCCATATCTTAAGCTCTTGAGTTCCACCCATCTGTGCCTGTTCACAAGCACTCAGTTCCTGAGCTCTCACTTCACCTCTTGTCTGTGATGCATCCCAAAACTGCGAGGGCTTAGGACAGATTAAAAATTAAAACTCAGTGTTTTTTCAAACCAATTCTTTATATTTTTGTTCAACATTTAAGGAGATGCTCCTTGGAGAAGCATTGTGATGCTTGATTACTGATGGTAGCACAGAAGCTCTCCTCTGTTGCCCTACAAAAAATCAGTTCTAACTCTGTATCAGTTACCAACATAAAACTGTGTAATAAACCAACCCAACATTGTGGTTTAAAACAATTGCCATGTATGATTTCCCATGGGTCCAAGGGAAATCACATTTTAAAGAGCTTTTTAATGTGTCAGATTTGCTACTGTCCCATTGGCCAAAGGAATTCACATGGCCCAGTCCAGAGTCAGAGTGGGTGGAGCCTGAACGGTTACAAGATGAAAAGCCTGAATATAGGGAGGCCATTAATTAGGGCTGTTCATACACTCAGTCCACCAGAGATCGCAAACATGCATGTCCCACACTGATGTCCAAAGCTTCCAATGATCAGGACCCACTATTTCAGAAGCATTTATTTTGGGAGGAAATTTGTGTTCCATTGCTGCATGTTTGGGAAATTACTAAGCTTTTACTGTGGCTAACTGGACACTGGGAGAGGTAGGACTGGGACCACTAGACCCTTTTTGCTTTTGGGTTTGAGATTCTGGCTGCTCCGAATCACTAGAGCACTCTTGTTGAGCAATGAGGCCTTGGTCGTTGTCATTATCATGGCATTGGTAATGCATTTGCAGATAGATAGTAAAACTGATGTTTTTCCTCTTGCTAGGACTTAAATTTTAAATTTAGAAGGAAGGGCAGGGCGTACAAGATTTTCTATATAATGGTTTTATTCCTTAGGGAGATGCAGTCAGTCTTGGAGAGACAATAAAGTCCTCAATCACAATTCAAGAGCTGCCAAAATGATGTAATCCAAACAGTTCTTTTTTACCAAAGGCCACAAAAACTAATTTATATGCTATGCTTCTCTGACCGTCTTTATCTTCCCAACTACAGGAGATAAATGATAAATATTACTAAAATATTACACAATTCTAGAGGGAACCCAAGAACCTCTTCATCACTGCATTTGTATCCTGTTGTAAAACTTTACTTTGGCAGGAAGTGTGTTTTTTTTTTTTTTTTTTTTTTTTTTTTTTTTTAGTTTTTGGAGTCTGCAAAGAAATGCCTTGTTTGAAGTGAGTTTCTTATCTCAAACTGGGACCTGACTGTTAGCTAGGCATGCCACATTAACTGCTGCTCACATGTAGTGCCAGGGGCAACCGGGCTGTTGCTTAACAAGGATGTATAATTGCTAATTGCATTTTAGGCCATTGGTTTGTCACTGTGACAGTGCCAAGCAACGTTTTCACAAGTGAAGCAGTGAGTCCAATTCTGACTCACTTATGAGCCTGAAAATCATAAAACAGTCTGCTCCCCAGGAATATGATGTTCTCAAGGATTTTGGCTTGTACTGTAATATATCCCGTCCACTGCCAGACTTGATTGAAATCTGTGTCTCTATTATGGAGCCTTGATGTCAATCATCAATTGTCATAATTCAAAAGTACTTGCTTAGTCTTTTCCCATGTTCTGCATCAATAGCCTGTAGAGACAAAGCCTGCATACCAGGAAGGCAGAGTTTAACCTTCCTAATCAATGGCTTTGGGTGAAAGAACATCTCCAAGGTGCTCAGAAGAAAGAGATTCTAAAGAGATTTTATGCGTTGCTCTTTTGAGATGCTTTGTATGCTGGCGTATAATTTGCAAGTACATAAGGAAGTGAGTGCTCAGAATATAATATTCAGAGCCCATCTATTTATGTTTGTATTTAATAAGTTCTTTGTAAATCTCAATTTAGCAGATGTCTTCTGACTCTAAATAAAGCTCTTCATGAGGGAGTCAGTGTGGCTGTACGACAAAAGTCACATTATCATTTGAGTACAAATATTTGCAAAATAGAACAAACTGGAAAATTGAGGAAAAAATACCCACTGGAATTTGTGACTCATTAAATTCCCATGTGCACAACATATTGGGAAAAACTTTGTGCAGTCCTTGGTTCAAAGGATCCTTTCTCTCTTCCTTTCTTGACTTTTGGCATTAATAAAAACTTTATGGGACTGTGTGTATATGTGTGCCTCCTCTCATGTCCCACTTTTTGTGTGAGAGTATGTTCCTAGACGCTGTTAGACCTTGTGTGTGTTGTATTTTATGTTGCAAAGTCCAAAAGGTATGTGAAAAAGTCATTGGTCCGTTGGCATGCTTATCTCTAAGGGATGTACAATGGCTTGTGCCTGTAACAGCCTGCTCCTCACTCAGGCTCAAGTCTTTGCCCCCAAGGTGAAATCTCTCCAGTCTCTATCTCCTTCCTCTCTTCTGAATTTGCTCATTCTGCCTTTTTGCCACCAAATGTCTTTCTGTGACTGCATCCATGGTGTTCAGGTTATCCTGGTTCTGATTTTAGCCCCAGATGTTGACATTCAGATCTCTATCAGCTCCATCTTCTGTAACCTGAAGCAGTTTTGTTTCACTGCTACATTCATCTGAGGCTTAAGAGGTCCTGGCTTCTCTGGGAGATGAATTTAGGCAGAAGGGGCACCAAGATGGCATTTACAAATCTCTCCAGAGCTTCAGCCTTGCAAAGTTAGTTTTATCCCTCCAAAATAAAACTCACAAATCTGCTAGGGTGCTTCCACCAAGGGAAGGATCTAAATAATTCTCAGTCTGATTTATGTTTTTGGCCTCTGTTGCTTCTAGGACTAAGAATTCCTTAAGTTTATTACACACCGTGTAAAGTAACAGTTTTACTTTCTCTAAGACATCATCCTTTAAGCCTTGATTCTGCAATATGGGGGCTCTCAACCCTGATGAACTCATCATCACTTTTCTTGATTTGTAAGTACCCTAGCCTGGCCAACATAGTGAAACCCTACTCCTACAAAAAATACAAAAATTAGCTGGGCATAGTGGCGCATGCCTGTAGTCCCAGATACTTGGGGCGTTGAGGTGGGAGAATCGGTTGAGCCCGGGGGGCTGAGGTTGCAGTAAGCCAAGATCATGACACTGCATGCTAGCCTGGGTGACAGAGCAAGACCCTGTTTCAGAAAAAAAAAAGTATATGTGAGTTTCCTTCAGAGTTTGCATTTCCAGATTGAGAATTTTATTTATTATCATTATTAGACAATGTTTCTATTCATGGGTGCAGACATAACTGTCTTAGATGCCTAGCCAATAATTCTTTCTGCAGGATATTCAGAAAAGAAATACTCTTATTTGTAGTTTCCATCAGCAGGAAATACCCCTGTTTGAGGTTTGTTTTAATCATTCACCTTCTTCTTATAGTAAGTCCACCATGTCTTTTGTCCAAGTTTCCTATCCAGTTGGGATTTTTTTCCATTTCCACTTTCTGATACTGTATTTAAGTATTCTATTGAAACATTATTTTCTATACTGCCAATTGGTGTCTCCCATTGGCATGTTGGTGGGGGATTCCCATCTATGAATCATCCAAGTAGAGATGAAAAATAAGGTAGTTAGATACTAAGTTCTGGAGCTCAAAGGATCATAGGTAAAAATATAAAGTTGGGGTCATAAGCATTGGACGATATTGAAGCCACAAGAATGGATAAGGTCTCTCAAGGAGATAATGTTGAGGAGTGAGAGAATAATGTTGCTATGGCCGGGCGCGGTGGCTCAAGCCTGTAATCCCAGCACTTTGGGAGGCCGAGGCGGGTGGATCACGAGGTCAAGAGATCGAGACCATCCTGGTCAACATGGTG